>NW_025340945.1:0-1380 GCF_016433145.1 Gracilinanus agilis | reverse complement strand
TTATATATGAATATATAAAAGAATTATAAATTATACATGAATATATATGAATATAATTACTATGGTTTTTTTGTTCTTCTTCGAGCATTTAAAAAGTGTTTTATTGATTATCTCTGTGGGGGAAGGACATATTTATTACTACCTACTAATGCATCATCCCCATCCTTTCTCCTAATAGATTCCTCATCACTGAAAGTCTTCAAACGGAGGCTGACTATAGGTTTCTGGATTTTAAAGTCAGAGAGGCCTCTAGTTGAATCTCCTGACTTTTCTTCTTAAGAAGGTGGTAAGGGGCAGCTAGCTGGCTCAGTGGATTGAGACCCAGGTGTAGAAACTTGAGGCCCTGGGTTCAAATCTGGACCCTGGGTTCAAATCTCAGACATGTCCCAGCTGTGTGATCCTGAGCAAGTTAGTTAATCCACAATTTCTAGCCCTTACCACTCTTTTTGCCTTGGGATCAATATACAGTATTGATTCTAAGACGGAAGGTATGAGACTAAAAAAAAGAAAGTAGATAGGATTCCTAGTCAGTCACAGGTTGAAAAAGATGATCTTCTGGGTCCCTTCCAACTTTAAGATTCTATGTTTCTGTGAAGTAGGTACGAATGTACACAATATTCTTCAGATTTGGGTGAATATAAAATTTTTTCCTTTACATATGCCTCTAGGAAAACCACATCATTCTCCCTTCTCCAAAACAGTCAGGAGCAACTATTGGCATACCTTGATGATTCTATTCTAATACTAACCTTCTTAAGGTCAAATGAGATAATAGTAAAAAACTCTTTGTGAACCTTAAAGTACTATGTAATTATTAGTTATTATTATTATAGCATTTCCAAAGGCCTGTTTCTAGATGTGGTGATTCTTCAAGGATCAGTATTCATTGTTTATTTTACATCTAGTGGCATCTGCAAAGACAGTGATAGCAAACCAGATTTCTTTGCATAACAAACCAGACATCCTTGAAGGATAGCTCTGTGATAAAAGATACTAGACTATACTCCCTGGTGTCCACCTGCATCCTTTAAGGGTAACAGATTTCCTTGACACAAGAATAGAATAGTGATTAACAGGAGAAATGGATTTCTAAACTTAACTCATTACAAACCAGCTGAATTTCTGAATTAAATCCAGATCCAAAAGAATCATGACTTAGGCAATTGTAGGACAAGATCAATTAATGTAAAAAGGATCAATAAAAAGATACAGAATCAATCTGATTACTTCAATGCTTAATAAATGTTTCTTTTCTTCTATACTTCATTCATTACTCTTTTTCTATACTCCAGGCTTCAACATTATTTCCATTCTCTTCTGGATTCTCCTTCCTTCCCTAGCTTTCAACTTTCAAGTCATTGCTCTCTCTCTCTCTCTCCC
>NW_025340944.1:0-5340 GCF_016433145.1 Gracilinanus agilis | reverse complement strand
GCTGAGTTCCAAAAGCTGTTAGGTTTTGGAATCTTGAGGGAAAGAGGTAGTTGACTGGATCTTCTGTAGAGGGAGGTGGTCAATGAACGAGCTGCTTTGATTACCTAGCTTTAATATTGAAATTGAGCCTAGCTTTGACATATTTAATTAAGAAATTATTATTTAGATAAATCCTTTATATCTTCCTTTCCCATTACCATCCCTGCCTTTTCCCTCCTTTACTTATATATTTGTGAAGTTAATAAGGAGAGTATTTAGAGAGGAGTTAAATCTATGAAGAGTTACCTGATTGACAGCATTAGTTATAGTTAGTCAGTCATCATTTATTCCCTTTAGATAGTAATAGCACTTAGTAAAGCTGAGTTTAAGGCAGGTCCTTACTCAGACTCCATCTTTACTTCCCTTCCCCCACCTGAGGTTCCTGAGACAACTGATAGGGCTTTCCTTTGATCCACCTTCCTAACAAACATCCTTCAAACAAAATAAACCCTTTTGTGTTTCAATAGCTCTATTAGTGTAATTTGTCTGTTAGTTATCAAGTGGGAAGAAGAGGGAAAGAGACAACATACTCTGGGCTTAGAGGGAAGCTGGGGCATCCATCTTGAAGGAAGGTGTTACTTCAAAACAGGTCCCTTCCTGTGAAATTAACTAAAACCTGTTTGTTAATTTCAGTCTAGTCTATTTCCCTCAGCTTGTGTTTGAGTCTAAGTCTCAGTCTATAAGCCTGCTGTGCTTGTCTGTTTAGTTTAATTTCTCTCTCCCTAAAATTCTCTGTTTCCTTTCTGAGTTATACTCCTGACTTCAGTCCTAATTATACCTTGAATCTCCTTCAAGCCCAGCCTGCCTGTAACCGAGATTACCCACTTAACAGATCTCCAACATCCTCCTTTCAATTCCCTTATCCCAAACACCTTTCCTCAAAATTTCTACATAACATTCTGGCGAGCCAAGTCATACGAAACCTATCTTCTGAAGAAAAGAAAAAGAAAATGAATTGCACAAGATTGATTTTTATATTAAGCAGTCTATCGCTGCTTATTTGGTCTTTTATGCAGGGAATGTGTGCATTTTGGCTAGTAAAAGTACCAAACATGATACAACAATTAATTGAAATCTACAACTATTATAAATGGTTTGCATTCACTTTAGCTGAATGCATATGCTTCATTCCAACAGCAGTGGCAATTGTTCTGGCTCTATGGCGTTTTTTGGCAATTTTAAAAGCGGTCCTGACTCATCTGTTTAACTATTATAAGGCATCTGATTCAAAACAAGAAAATGATAACAAGGAACTAGTTGAGAACATAAAACTACTGTTCCAAGTGTTGAGGCAATTACGTGAAGGGAATGAACTCGATAAGCATACCATCTTACAACTTGAAATTGTAGAATCAAAATTTTTTGGGAAAAAGGAAACAGAGAAAGATCAACCAATACAGAATGCAGTGGTCTCTGTCCTACCAATAGTAGACAGGACTATTGTGCAACCTGGAGAGGGGCTGGTGCATGTCAAAACATACAAGGCATTCACTCCTAGTGATATGGAGGTTTTAAAACACCGTTTTCCCAGATTCTATGAAAAACCTTACAAAAGTTTAACAGAATTAAAACGAGTGTTCACACTTTTTAACCCTAGTTTCGACGATGTCGAATTTCTTTTGGGGGAATTTTACACTCCCTCGGAAAAGGAAAAATTCCTGACCAAAACTAGGACGAACCCAAATTTAGAATCATGGCCGTTAGTACATCAAGATCTAGATTTCACTCAACACGCCAACATGAGGTACTTGTTAAGATGCAAGGCTGATCTTATCGAAGCAATGAGAAATTTTGCAAAAAGGCCAAATGCATGGCAAAAATTTGAGAAACTGAGGCAAGGGGAAGAAGAGCACCCGAGCAGTTTTCTAGACAGAGTTATTGAAGCTGCTGAAACGATATTAGGACTTAGAGATACTCATTCCCAGGATACAATCGATCATATAAGGAGAACCTCAATCCCGATACAAAATTACTTCAGGCAAAGTTGTCCACAATGGGAATCATTACCACTGGAGGATATTAGGAATCATGCAGCATATATACATGATTCCAAACAGAAAGAAGTGAGAATGGCTAGGCAATCTGACAATGAGAAAGATGAGATCGTAGCAGACTTGAAGAAGCAATTTAAAAAGTCGAAATGGGAGAAAGAAATCGAAGAGGTGAAGAATTTTGCTCTTCAAACGAGTACAAACCAGTTTAGACAACCTGCCAACAGCACCCCAAAATCAAAATCAGCACCCCGATGCTACTTGTGTGGGAAGATCGGGCACGTGATTCGTTTTTGTAGATATAAGCAACAAATTGATTTTTCAAAACCCAATAATCAAAGAGATAATAGAAAAACATTTTATAATTCAAAGTGGGTTAGAAATAATGAATCAAATAGATATAATCAAGAAAAATATACAGATACTTGCTGCAATCACACATGCAAAAAGTACAGTCAAACACCTTCGTTAGATGATATGGAGAGATATATACAAATGGGCACAAAACCGAAAAAATCATTATGAATCGAGATTTCTAATTTAAAACCTATCAATCAGTGTAATTTGGGTGTGGCAGAGTCTAAGAGAATTGAGGGAAACAAAATGAGAAATCGAGGCAAAATAGAAAAGGTGTCTAAAGTAATCTACACAGAGGATACACATAGGTCTGTGGTAGATAATGAGCAATGGGAAGACATAATGCAAATGCACAAAGAAATCTTTGGCATTCAGGAGGATGATTATATAAGGGATCAGTTTTCTCATTCCATATCACACACATTGGGCGGGAAGCATGAATCAAACCATTGCAAAGAATCACATCAAGAAAATTTGCAAATGAGTTTAGAATTAGATGCAACAGTTCTTTCCCATGCAATTGCTTTAGACACAAGGTCACAGTTAGAGGTTAAAGAGCAAAAAAGTCTAGAGGTTGGCAAGAACTTGATTTTAAAGAAACGACCCACTGATTTAAAAGATGATATCAGCTGTGTAGGAAAGTCAAAATCCACCTTTCTCAACCCCTTAGCTACAGAATTTCATCCTAAACTTTGGGGAAGAGATAGGGAACAGTTGCCTTCTTCTACAATCAGTGTGGCTGAACATAACATCGAGACTGTTACTGTGATTGATAAAAATAAAAATCTAATGTCAGTCACAAAAACAGTAGGGCAAAATAGGGAACAACAGTCAGCTTTTGAATCAATAATTGAACCTGAAGTGTTGAAGGGAACACAATCTAACTATCATACAATCCCGGAGACTACTGAAGGAGAGATTGCTGATTTGAGGCTTGACAATTCTTTAAAGAGCAGAGTGGAAGATAAAACAAATCAAACTTCCATTTTGAAGCCCTTAATGAAAGCCAACATGGAATTTGCAATAGTGACAATGACTTACAAGCTCTCAATGAGAGTATGCTCTTTAAGCCTGCTTTCTGTAATCCTGATTCTAAACTGAACTTGCCTAATGGTGCTATAGGAAGTTTGAGTTTAGAAACAAAAGACCATACGCAACAAAGAATCAATGACAAGTGTACACAAAATACTGAGGATTCTTTATTACCCTTAGTGCCAGTGAAGTCCAATGACAGTGGAGAACCCTTAGTTACTTTAGAAATTGGGAGAGTACAATATGAGGGATTACTGGACACAGGGGCAACTTGTTCCGTACTACGAGAACCACCTGAAGGATGTCAATTTCAAGGCAGTTTAGGAGTAAGAGGAGCTTCTGGGGTAGCACAACAAATCCCAAAGCTAAAAGTTAAAATGTTAAAATTTGGACCTCTGACTCTTGAACACACCTTCCTATTGATGCCATCATGTCCTTCAAACCTCGTAGGAAGAGATCTTCTATGCAAATTGGCTGCAACCATCCAATGTCAACCGGATGGGCAAATTTATTTACACATACCTAAGAGATCTCTGAAACACCATCCCATTTTATTTTTAGACACATGTAGTGAGGAACCATCATACCAATCAACTGATAACATCTATGAGGTTCCAGATGATATTCCAGATTATGTGTGGGCTAAAAATTCAAATGAGGTGGGCAGGATATTGTCAGCAGAACCAGTAAAGATAGAAGTGAAAGAAGGCTTACCTCCAAGAATTCCTCAGTTCAGACTTAGTCAAGAATTGTTCTTAATAACTACCTCAATTTGCCCTTTTAATCTTTTATGCTGTTAATTTTATTTTCTTCTTTCCTTTTTTTTATTAGATTAACCAGTTCTTTATTTTATTTGATTTTTCAAAGTACCAACTATTAACTCAATAGTTTTTTAACTTTGAATTTTACTAATCTCTCCTTTGATTTTTAGCATTTCCAATTTAGTTTTTATTTGGGGATTTTTAATTTGTCCTCTTTCTGGTTTTTTAATTTGTATGTCCAATTTATTGACCTCTTCCCTCTCTGATTTGTTGATATATGCGCTCAGGGATATAAATTTCCCCCTGAGTACTGTTTTTGCTGCATCCCATAGATTTTGATATGATGTCTCCTCATTGTCATTCTCTTCAACGAAATTATTGTTTCTATGATTTGTTCTTTAACCATCCGATTTTGGAGAATCATGTAATTTAATTTCTAATTAATTTTTGATTTGCCTATCCATGTACCCTTACTCATTATAATTTTATTGCATTGTGATCTAAAAAAGTTGCATTTATTATTTCTGCATTTTTTGCATTTATTTGCAATGTTTTTATACCCTAGTACATGACCAGTCTTTGTGGATGTACCATGTGCTGCTGAGAAGGTGTATTCCTTTTTGTCCCTATTTATTTTTCTCCATATATCTATTAGCTCTATTTTTTTAAGATTTCATTCACATCTTACCTCTTTCTTATTTATTTTTTGGTTTAATATATTTAGATCTGATAGAGGAAGGTTCCCCAGCCCCTCCTAGATAATCCAGTCCTGAACCACTCCCCTCTTTGTATCTGTCTCCAGTTTCCTGATCATTTCTTTAAGATACTGATTTGTTTGGATGTATCCAGTTTCTTGAAGCTGTTAATAAGCTTGAATGTGTTCATCATAAAGTCATTGTAAAACTATTCAACACTCTGTCTCCAACATTGTAAAATTTTATAATCCCTTCTGGGAGACTTGATTGCATCAGTATTCTCCTATAAGTAAAGATTTTTCTGTTAATTTTTAGACATTCAGCTTGGTTCACAATTTGAGACAATGCCCCACATTTTCTCTGTAATCCTTGGAACATCTGTCTTGGGTCTTTAACCTGAAAGAGTGCCCCTTCCCCACTATCTCTCTCTCCCTCTCTCTCTCTCTCCCTCTCTCCCTCTCTCTC
>NW_025340943.1:0-12156 GCF_016433145.1 Gracilinanus agilis | reverse complement strand
AGGAAAACATGTGTGGAAGTCATTCGAGGTTGCCAGCATTGTGGGCACTAGGCAATTGTCAGCAACTTACTCTTTTTGAGCCTCAGTTTCTCTGGAAGGACGCAGGATGCTGGCTCTCTGGGTCCTTCAGCTACCTCTGGATGGCTGCCTCCCCTCCCCACACAGTCGGCATTAGAATTGTCTGTTTTGTGGCATGATCATGTGACCTTCGTCCAATCAGAATCTTTGTTATGCTTTGCTAGGGAAGCAGCTTCAGTTTAATTTATCAGAGGAAAATGGACTCCCTCAGCTCCAACTTTTGAGGTAAATCTTTCTGCCCCCTCCAAAATGACTTTCTATTTTTCACGAACCATCTTTTGTGAGATGATTTCTGAGCCCCACGGCCTGTTTTGATTATTTCCTGAGAAATATGTACTGGATTTTCCATATTTTTTTTTGGTCTTAACCTTTTATTGACTTTGCTTTCTAATTTTCATTTATATCTCATGTAAATTAGGCTTCAAAACCCTTTTGTGTTATGGAGAATGCTTGTGTTTGGATTTGTGTTTGCTCTGCTGAAGATAGTCCTGGGTGAAGGTGGTCATACCCAGTGGGGGCATATGTTGTTTCAACCAACCCCCTATAATATGATGCTGTTTTCAGAATTTCCCGTATCCAGAGAGACTTAGGTGATTTTTTCCCCTTTTGCAGATCAATTATGCGTGATTGTTTTTCTCCTCTATAATGTAAATATAGTGCCGGTTTCTCCATTAGACTCATGTAATCTGGGAAAGAGAAATATAGGATGAGAGGAGGATAAAATGAGAGAGAGAAAAACAGAGAGACATAGAGAGAGACAGACAGACAGAGACAGAGACAGAAAAGGGTATGAAACTAAGAAAAAAGCAAGAAAATGAGGAAGGGAAGAGAAGAAAGAACAACAGGGTCCAAAGACAGTGAGAGAGGGGAAGGCAGGCAGAGAAAGACAAGAGAGAGAGAGACAGACCATTAGAGGGAGAACAGGAAAAGGCAAAGAGAGAGAGAGAAGATAGAGAAAAACAAAGCAAGAGAAGGAGAGACATGGAGAGGGACAGAGAAGGAGAGAGAATAGAAAGAGTGTGAGTGAGAGAGGAAGAGGGACAGAGAAATTGATAGAGATAAAAAGATACAAGGATATACAAAAGGAAAAGGCTGTAGAATGATGAATAAAAATATATGAATTAGAGAAAGGTCAATAAAAATGTGAAAGAAAGTGTTAACTAGAAGGAAGGGAAAAGAAAAGGGAGAAGTCTAGAGGGAAGAAGATGACTACTCTGGATACAGCAGAGGAAAAGAGGGAGAGAGAAAGATGGGGTAGAGAGAGAATGACAAAGAAAAGGCATAGGAAATGAGAGACAAAAATAAAAAAGAGTGGAGGAAGGGAAAGAGAACAAAGGAAAAGAGTAAGAAAGAAAGGTTAGGAAAAGGAGGAGAGATATGGTGATAGAGAGAAAGAAGGATCTAGAAATAAGGAGTAGCAAAATAGACCATGAGAAAGAGGGGAGAAAGAGGGAAAGGAACATCAAATGAGGAAGAGGGAGGTAGTGAAGGAAAATTAGGGGGAAGAGAAGTATAGAGAGAAAGAGAAAGTTGATTAGAAAGGGGAGCAGATAGAGAAAGAGATTTCCAGCATTCTGGGCACTTGGCAATTTCCAGCAAGTTTCCCTTTTTGAGCCTTGGTTTTTCTAGATGGTTGTCATATGCTGGCACTCTGGGACCTTCAGCTGCCCCTGGATTGTCTTTCCCCTACCCCGAAGACAGAGACAGAGAGAAACAGAGAGGACAGAAGAGACAAAGGGAAAGGGAGAGAAAAATAGAGAGACACAGAATGAGAAAGACAGGAAAGCAAAACAGAGTGGGGAAGGGAGACACAGAGATAGAGGCAGTGAAAAAGAGAAGAATGAGATAAAAAGAGAAGACAGAGTCAGAGACCGACAAAACTATTGAAATAGAGAAAGGGACAAAGAGATAGAGAAACGGGTCCAGAGAAATATAGAAGAAGAGACAGACAGAGATAGTGGGAGGACATAGTGAATGAAAGAGAGAAAGGAAGGAAAGGGGAGAGAGACAAAGTAGTATATATTTGAAAGACAGAGAGACAGTTGGGTAGATAGAGAGTCAGAACATAGACAGAGAGAGACTGAGGGAAACAGAGAATGAGGGAGAAAAGAAAGCCAGAGAGAGAAACCCATTGAGAGAAAGGGACCCAGAATTTGTAAGTAATGGAAAGAGGGACAGAAAGGAAGAGAGACACAGAGCAAGAAGAGAAAGAGCCAATGAGAGAGGCAGAGACAGGAAAGTAGGAAGAGAACAAGATGTTGGATAGAGAGGAAGAAGTGATGCACATAGGGGGAAATATCAGAGAGGGAGTCAGAGAGAGATACACACAGACATAGAGATGGAGAGAAAGAGAGGGAGGGAGAGACAAAAGCAATCAGAGGCAGAAAGGAGAAAAATAAAAGTTAAATAAGGCAGAGACAGACAGTGAGTGGGAAACAGACAGAGATGGAGGGAGAGAAAGAGAAATAGAGAGGGGGAGAGAGAGGGAGACAAAGAGGGAGTGAGGCACCAAGAGAGAGAGAAGCAGACAGATGCAGAGGGACAAGAGAAATATATAGAAGAAATCTAAAGAGTGACAGAGAAGGAGTGTGGAATAGAAACAGAGGGAAAGGAAGACAGTCAGAGACAGATGGAAAACAGAGCTAGACAGAGGAGGAGGGATAGACACAGACCAAGTCAGAGAAAAAGAGGCAGAGAGAGTAATTAGAGATTTAGGAAACAGGGAGATATATAGGAAAACGAAGTGAGAGATCACAAAGATGGAGAGAGAAACAGACATAGAGACAGAGGGAGAGTGAAGGTGAGATTCAGAGATGTGTGTGTGTGTGTGTGTGTGTGTGTGTGTGCGCGCGCGCGCACGCATTTAAAGAGAAAGATAAGGCCACGGGACAGATAAGACACAAAGAGGGAGAGAGCGAAATAGAGAAAGAGGGAAAGAGACATAGAGGGATGGAGACACAGAAAAGGAGAGAAGATAGAGAATGAGACAGTCAAAGAGACATATAGATGAATCAGTGAGGGACAGAGATAGAGAGACAGAGAATGATAGAGAGAAGAAGGCAAAAGAAGTACAGGAGGAGAGCAAAAGATGTACAGGGAGAGACAGAGAGGAAGAGAACAAAGTGAGAGGTGTCAACAAGAGAAAAAGGGGAAGAGTGAGATAGAATGACAGGCATAGGAAAGACAAGGAGACAGACAGAGGTACAGAGATAGGGAGATATCTATCAAACAGGAATAGAGAATGAGGCAGCAGGAAACCAGCATTCGAACAGTGTGGGTAGGGGCCACCAGGCTCTGGGCACTGGGCAAAAGAAGTTGCAGCCCAGCTGCAATTAAAACCATTGTCCCTTTTCCCTGAAAAGCAGCCTCCAGGCTGGGGAGAATGGGGAAATGAGCAAGTGTGGAAAAGAGCAGCTCTGAGGCTCCGAGGATGATGTGGAGGTGTCTCAGAGTTGCGTGGCTTGGTAGGCTATCTGAAAAATTGAAGGTTACTTTTCCAATGTGGTGGTTGCCATAAATGTAAGGATTAAAAATGATAAAGCCTGATATTATGAGGAAAATTAATGTTTTCATTACCATGGCCATGTTGGGAAAAATATATAAGACCACGCCTATCTGGAACCAGCCGGATTCAACTATGGGGTGTTCGGGAAACAGCCACCTGAAAGACCATAGGGGGAGGGAGGGGAACCATGCACGCAAGAAGACAAGGAAGTCTAATGGAACATGGCCCGTTTATTGCTGGAAAAGGACAAGAATATATATGTTCAGGGTGAGGGGGTTGGCGGTCGGGATGAAGAGAGAAAGGAACAAGTAGTTACGAAGCAGGAACATGGAAAAAGAACACGCAGTTATGTGGAAAGTCTGGAGGACGTTTTGCAACTATGCCTCCGCCCATGCGGGGCTCATAATCCATATCGTTCTTGAAGGGTTACTATTTTTATTTTATAGTCTTGGCTCCTAACAATTCTCCCTTTTCTTTATTTTTAAATGAAGAGCATAATGACTAAGTGCACTCCTTTTGATCGTTGTTTCCTCCAAGTCTATACCATTTCTCAAAGCACCTTCTGTTTCCCAATTGATCCATAGATGATATTCGCAGCGACGGCCCCTGTCTTAGGCTACACAGGGGGAGTTACTCGACCATCAAGGGTCGAGGACCTGTGCTATTCCCGTCATTGGGTTACCGCCCTGTTAAAATGTAGACGAGTATCGTGAGGTTGTTTCATGTCCGTTATCTGAATACGATGGCATTGAACCGTAGGAAACTTATCAAGGGCTGAGTCGACGTTTGATTTAATGAATTTGGTTAGACGTTGGAAAACCCAAGGGCCAAAAGTAAGAGCTAATATAAGAATAAGAAGTGGTGTAATAATAGTAGGGATCAGAGTAGATAGCCAAGGGGAGTTTTTAAGGAGTGTATTAAACCATCCTTCTTGTACCTTGGCCTCCCTCTTCTTCTGAGCTAATCGCTCTCGTAATTTTGCCATGGATTCTCGGGCAATACCGGTACGGTCTGCGTAAAAGCAGCATTCTTCTTTTAGCGCAGCACATAACCCGCCTTCTTTTAGGAATAAAAGGTCAAGTCCCCGTCTATTCTAAGACAACCTCCAAAAGGGAGGTGAGAGATTTTTCTAGGGCTGTAACTGATTTTTCAATATCCTCAAGGTCTGCAACAAGTGCTATATGGAGAGATTGGAGATAGCGTGTTTCCACAAGGGCTGCGGTTCCAGTACTAATGCCGGCGGCTATTCCTCCGAGGCCTAGGAGGGTGATAATAGAGAGAGAAAGAGCTTCTCGTTTATACCGTAAGGCAGAGGAGTCAATTGTTGTTAAAGCATAGGGGCCATAATGATAAGTAATACGGGGCCAAAGGGATATAAGGATACAGAATTCAGAAGAAAAATTGAAACAGGTCCCTATAATGCATTTAGTGAGGCCGGTGTTACATGCCCAAAAGGTGTTATTGGGTGCAATCAGGTAGAAACTACCTAGATGCCTCTGCAGAATGGAATTACATAAAGACTCATAAGGGGAGGGTGGTTTCCCCAGGCAGAGACCAGACCCTGAGAGATCAGAAATAATAAGCTTGGGGGGTTCATGAAAACAATGTTCAGGGGGCTGGATATAGTAATCAGGATCAAGGTTTAAAGCAAAAGCTTCATAGTAAGGAGGGGCAGCAGGGAGGCATAACCAACAGTCTCTAGTCTTATCAGGTTGAGAAAAATTTAGGGCCGTATATGTACCGAAAATAAGGTTAAGGAGACGCTGAGAAGTAGAAGCAGGAGGGAGGTAAGGGATTGGGTTTGGGGTCAGGTGAGGTCTAAACTTGGCAGAAATTGAATGGGATCTGGAGTTATCAAGGGGAGTGTGGGTAACAGAGGGGAACCTACTGGCGGAAGGGGGGGAAGTGGGGGTTGTCGCTCAGTGAGAATAGTATTAGGGCCAAACGAAACTGTGATGGTTTTGATTCGGAGGCGGATAGTCATAAGAACAACATCATCTGGGCCTATCTTATAAAGGCGCAATCCCCAGGTGAGACCATCGGTCCATCGGGAATCCAATTTCCCGGTGCTGGTAAACGAGATGTTAAGGGGATTACAATTAGGGATCTTAGGGGGATTATTCAGAATACAAGAAGGCGGTCGAAGTCCGCTCGTAATTTGGATAAGATCCTGATTTTTTTGGGACCCATTGTACAGTACCAATAGTCTCACACCCCCAGATGGCACAGAATCCTTCAGAAAGACCACCGCAAAAGTCAGGTTGAGAGAATCCTGGACAACCGTAGATGGGGAGTGTAGGTATCATTTTCGTCCCAGGCGGAAGTGGAGTGGCAGGTGAACAGTAGTGAAATGAGGAGGAAGAAGGGTTTCCTAGCAGACAAAAGTCAATAAAAAGCTCGGGGAACCAAGTGAGAGGAGGCATGTTCTGTGAAGTGACCCGCGAAACAATTCTTTGGTTGATCGGGTTAATGATTTCCCAGGTTTGTCTGGCAGGGAAGTGAGGGCTCCGACCGTGGCAGGCAAGGAATAACTGGAAAATATAGAGGAGGCAATTCCAAGGAGAGGTCATCCTCCTGCGGAAAGAAGAGAAGGCTTCTCAGGGGTAAGCCCTGGGCCATCAAAATTAGTGTCGGGGGTAAAGGTTTTGATCAGTCTAGACGGGACCCAACGGGCATTATTCGCTGTTTTATCAAGGATGCAGGCGGAACCTTTTCCCCAAATAAGGGCAGGGTCAGGGCCACACCAGAGGCCAGTGAGTGGGTCACGCCAAAGGACTGTGGCCAAATTTGATGAAGTATCAATGGAAACATGAACATACTTGAGTTTAGCAAAAGAAGGGACGTGGGTGACGTCCATTTGCCATAAATGGCCGGGAAGAAGGCCACGGGGGTTAATCCCCAAATGGGGTTCAGGCAAGAGAGTAACACAATTCTTACAATTTTTCACAATTGACCTGGCCTGTTCCCTGGAAATTTTGTAGGCCAGGCGAAGGGATTGAGAGTTAAGGTTGTGAAGCCTGTGTGCCTCTGTAGCGAGGGAAACAGGATCAGGCGAGAGGGCAGGAGGGATAGATGTAGATGCTGAGGCAATTAAGCGAGTGTGTTGATCTGCAAGATCATTCCCAAAAGATAAGGGGCCTGGGAGGCCGGAGTGGGCACGTATGTGGCCCACAAAAAAGGGACAGGACCGTGATCGAATGGCCTGCTGGAGTTGGAAAAAAGAGAAAAGGTAGCGGTTGTTGGCTGAACTGCAGGGACAATTTCAAGTCGGAGTAGGGATTGGACAACATATCTGCTATCCGAGTAAAGATTGAATGGAGTATTAGGCAGAGAATAAAAAACTGTTAAAGCAGCATAAAGTTCCACCAGCTGCGCAGACTCATAAGGAGTTCGGATAGAACGAGGGTGATTGTTCATGACTATGGCAGCAAGGCCAGTTTTGGAACCATCCACAAAGATTGTGGGTGCCCGTGAAATGGGGGAGAATCGGGTATGGCGTGTAAGTATGAAGGGAGTAAGATTGAAAAACTGTAGCAATTTGTTACTGGGCATGTGATTGTCTAAGATGCCCTGAAACGTGGAAATGAGTATAGCCCAATTATCATTCTGAGATTTAAGCCAGTCGAGCTGTTCTCTGCTGTAAGGGGATACTATGTGGTCAGGGGGACGGCCGAAATGGCGTGTGGAAAGGTGAATGCCTATCATAGCTATACGAGCAATCAAATCAGGGTAAGAGGCAAGAATCTTCCGATTATACATGGGGAGATGTATCCAAATGAGGGGAGAAGGATCTTGCCATAGAAGTCCAGTGGGAGAAAACTCAGTGGGAAAAATAAGGAGGTATAAGGGCAATTCTGGGGAGAAGTATCCAATATTCTGGGTGGCTATAGCCTGTTCTACCTTTTTGAGAAAAACTTCAGCTGCCGGGGTCAAAAAACGAGGGGAGGAAGGGTCAGCATCCCCTCGCAGGATATCCTCCAGAGGACGGAGGTCTGCCTTGGAAAGTTGCAGGTAGGGGCGTAGCCAATTAATGTCCCCTAGAAGCTTCTGAAAGTCATTAAGAGTCTTAAGAGAAGAGCATTTAAGCTCGACTTTATTAGAAAACAGCTGGTCGGGTTCAAGTCGAAATCCTAAAAAGGTGAAGGGGTATTGAGTTTGAATTTTGTCTGGGGCAATGCTAAAGCCACGGGCTTGGAGTGCGCTAACAATAGCCTGGGCTATAGTCTGAGCCAATGAGGGGGAAGGGGCAGCAATGAGGAGATCATCCATGTAATGAATGAGATAGGCTAAGGGATAATGAGTCCTAATGGGGTCAATAGATTGAGCAACAAATTTTTGACATAGTGTAGGATATTAGCCATTCCCTATGAAAGTACACGCCACTGAAATCGAGGGTTAGGCCCTATGTGATTGACTATGGGAATGGAGAATGCAAAGCGAGGGCTGTCTGAGAGATCAAGAGGAATTGAGAAAAAGCAATCCTTAATATCAATGACAATTTTGCTGAACCCTTTTGTCTTAAGGCTTAATTTTAAGTTGTCACAATATATGTTATTTGTTTTTTATAAATTTCCAAACCATATTTCCTTTGTATTAACTGTCTTTTATTCTCTATAATATCTGCAGTTTCCCTTTTTATTTTAAATTTATGCTCCAATTGTGGTGAATTAGGGAAACCTGAATTTTTGCACAATCATTATTGATGTTATAAAGTTGCTATTAGCTTCCTGTTCATTTTTTCACTTTACAGAGCTAAACTGGCAAGTCACGCTTGATTGGTCACTGTACCTCTCTGAGTCTGTTCACATGAAGCTATTCTACCTGTTTGTTCTTACCCATAATAATATTTTTTCTTTAAACAAATTGCATGTTATTCCTTAGATCGTGAATTTCTTCTCATACATTACACATGCTTTTAAAATAATTTTATATCCTAATAAATTACAATGCTGTCCAAATTTTTGATATTCATAATATACTAGATTCCTAATGCAAAAATATTATTTTTGAATTACCAAATTTTGAAACCCTAATGTTAATTATATTTTTACCTATTACTTAATATGATGGTACAGATCTTAGAGTAAGAATTTTACATGTTCATATGTTTTCCCTAAATTCAGTTCGATAAGCATTTTTGATAAGTCTGATCATTCCTACAGTGCAAATCCTAATAGATAGCTTTTCAATATAAGTTTTGTGCATTCTTAAATTTAACAGAAATTCCATTTTTAACTAGTAGTCAATGAATTTACACAATACCATCAGTACCTATTCAGTTCCTTAGCAAATATATACTCTAATGGGTAGAGAAAGGTCCATGAGTTTGGGGGAGAATGGGCGACGATTTTTAGCTTCTCATAGCTACTTCCTGCTAAACTGGGGCGGCGTGAATGATTCGCTCTCAACAAATAATTTTCTCATGGACCAGTCTCTGTCTAAAGGGATCTAATTTTGAAATATAAGCCAATTGCATTGTTCAAATAATCTTTAAGTTAAATTTTTCACTAACATCAGTTTAATTAATGTTAGGTTGAATTCATGGTTGTTTAAAGAAGCTTTTTCACTCTTGGTTAAGCACTGAGCAAGACTGATGGTTTTTATTTATTTTTTTGCTAGCTAAGAAAGTTAAGCTGCACTTCTGTACTTCTGTACACAACTAAGAATCATTGCTTCCTCTCTGAATAAGTTTTTCTTAGATTGCAATTTTAGAATCTTTTGTAATTTTCATTAGATATATGTCTCAGTACTTAACCTGTTGATAGAATTTGATGATGGGATCAAATTTGTCCCTTTTTCTGTCTTTAGATTTCTATGTTCCCTTTCTCATGGCCAGTGAGAAATGGAAGGAGAAATGCTTGACAGATTAGTTTGTTTAACTCTTGCCTTAATAAGAGCAGAGAATAAGATTTCTTTTAACCAATTAAATTATCTTAGAGTTTGAGACATTCAGAAATTACAATGTTATTTTCTGAATTTCCCTAACACTTCTGTCTGTCTTCTCCATTCCTCCGGAATGAATGAAGAAGAGAGAGAGATTTATTTTTTCCAACCTGTAACCCTCCCATTGTGATCACGGACAAACAACATATAACACACAGACTGATCGAGGACACATTTCCCGGGCATATCACACACACTCTGACAAATATAAAACATAAATTATATAAGCTAGATTTTTTCTTTTCATCCTAGCAAAAGATCAATTGTTACAATTCATATCTCCATGACTAAAGAATTCTGCGAAAAAGAATGAGTCAAAAAAGGGTTAATTCTTAACAAGGAGCTAAAATTAAAATTAAAACTGAAGAAATGAGCTCAATTGAGGAACAGAGTTCGCCCTTTAAAAAGAATGAGTGCCCCTCGTCTCTTTTAGACGAACTTATCAAAAACCCCTCTCTCGAGGAACCCCTAGTCCCCACAAAAACAAAGCCACATCTTTATCCAGTTTTATATACAGACCCTCCTCAAGAAAGCACACTTAATCCTGCCTACCAAAAAGAATTGGAGGAGGAGGCAGCCCGTTACCATAACAATGGCCCACTCGGGCAAAATTAAGCATTAGGGCCCAAGTCCACGAAGTGGGGGTTCTTCATCAAAAAGATCTGCACCTTCTGGACCACTGCCTAACAGTAGTGGAATGGGAGGAAGAGGTAAATTCTGCATGCTTTGGAAAGGCTTCTATCGATGAAAATAATTTGACTTGGAAAAAATATGATACATTTTACAGGGTTTCATATGGGAAAAGAATCCATTGCTAGTTGTCTTGTCATGTATCAAGAAACAGCATCCTCTGACTTAAATTTTATAGTGTGAAAATAAGTCACAGGTGCATAATGGATATTAAAGAACAGTAAATTTGCATTTGCCTAAAAATTATATAGAAAATAAGCTTCTAATAATTTTAAAAGGGATTGTTTAATTGTCTTTTAAAAACTAGGATTTAATATTGCTAATCTTTATAAGTGAAAATAAGTGGTTTAAGAAAGAAGATGCCACAAGAGTTAAAGACCAAGATGGATGGAAGAAAGCAGTTTATGTTGGGATATAATGAGAGAAAATATTTTGATAGGTAGATTTGGCAAAGTTTGTATGGATTCTTTTCTGAAGATTTAAATAAGTATAAAATATGTAGTTAATAAAGAAAACCATTTATGTTAGTTAAAAGACAAAGAAAAATGTTAAGTAGTTAAGAAAACTTATCCTAAGTTCCCTTGATACTTTATGAAGCCAGAATAGAGTTAATGGGTAGAGAGGGGAAAGGGTCATCAAATAATGAAAAGTTAGAATATCATTAAAGATATTCCATTATTGATGAGGTAAGTTGATTAGGAAGCGATTGTCTAAAACCAAATGTTAAAATAAATCTCACGAGGTGGAAACAGTTGTCTGAAAGGACACAATGATGGGTTCAGATCCTTCAGTCACCCAGAGTTGATTTACATCAGTATGATATTTCCAGAATTATGACATCCTAACTCTGTGCCATTTTCCTGAATTTTGAGGTTGGTTAGAATATATAACACTGAGAGAGAGGTTAAGTGATTTTCCCATTTAGCTCCACGGACAATAAATGTCCAGAACTTGCAGGTACTGGCACCCCATTTTTTAAGGTCATACATATGCATTTATATTATTTCTCCTTTAAAGATGGAACTATTTACATATCTCTACACTTATATGTTGATTTAACTTTTTTTAAGGTCCCATTTCTCATGGAAGAGACAGCTATGGAGTTCCTCCACGAAGAGAACCAATGTCATCATGCAGAGATGTGTATATATCACCAAGAGATGACGGTTATCATACTAAAGAGAGGTAAGTAAAATAAAGTATTTTAGTCTAGATGTATTTTCATCTTATGTTATCTAACTTGCCTATTAATTTTAGTTATTCCAGCAGAGATTATGCAAGTTCTCTGGATACCAGAGATTATGCCCCACCTCCAAAGGACTACACATATCGTGACTATGGTCATTCTAGTTCACGTGATGAATATACATCCAGAGGATATAGGTATGATATACAAATGGTTTTATTTCTTGGGTAGGTACATGGCAAGTAAAAGTAATAGCTTTTGCTTTGTACATTTTCTTTATTTACTGACCGTGATAGCTATGGTAGAGGTCGTGATAGAGACTATTCAGAACATCCAAGTGGAGGATCCTGCAGAGATTCTTATGAGAGTTATGGTAAGAATATAGTATTTTAGATTGTAAACAAAACCATACTCCATATTAGCAAATTTTATTAGGGTTTTGGGAGGGTCCAAAGTTATTTTTTTAAAGAAAAATGTTTTATTTACTTGAGGAATTTTTAAGGGTTTTTTTGAGTTGCTTTAGTTTCACTTTGTAGGTATTCCATGAAAGAATTCACATTCATCATTTTTCTTTCCATTGATGATACTATAATGGAATATAAATGATCCAGAATTGCAGCTTAATACAATTTGTAGAATAATCAAATATTCCTCAAGCAATTAATTCAGTGTCCTAAGTTTTTATGCCCCTAAAAATAAAACTAAATGTTTTGTTAAGTCAGATATTTGTTAAAATTATCTGTTGACCCTGTAG
>NW_025340942.1:0-2284 GCF_016433145.1 Gracilinanus agilis | reverse complement strand
TTGCTAGACTCAAGTCCCAGCCTCCTTTGGTTTCCCCTTTCTGCCACTTTGTACAGGTTGACCCCAGTTTCCTCATCTGCAAATTGGAAATAATAATAGTACCTACCTAGAGCTGAGGGTCAAATGAGATGAAATGCTTTGGAAATGTTGAGGTGGTAAGTAAACGTTACTTGTGGTTATTTCTTAATGTGGGAAAAGTGAAGGAGAGGGAAGAAGGAGAGAAGAAGACAGAGAAGAAACACCTTTGAGCATTACAACAATTCTGGGACAAAGATCTACAGGTATTATTATCTTCTGTTTGTCCCATCTAATCATCTGTATTCTGTGTTCTAGCTGATCTATATGTTCTACCTATCCATCTATGTGTTCTATCTAGCAGAGTAGATTAAAAGCCAGAATGCCACAATGTAGAACACAAAGATAAAACACATAGAATAGATGGATACATAGAACAGATAGATTAGAGAGGCCACAAAACAGGAAACGTAGGATAGATAGATGGGTAGATACAACACAGAACAGCTGGAGTACATGGATAGAGAGAACACACAGAACAGATTGAAGATATAGATAGGTAGAAAACATGAAACAGATAGATTAGATAGAATACATTGATAGAAGAGATGGATAGATAGAACATAGAACAGATAAGTAGAATAAATGGAATAGATGGATATATAGAATGCATAGATGGACTGATTGAATGGATATCTGAAACACATAGAACAGAACAATTAGAATAGGCAGATAGTTAAAACACATTGAATAGATGGACAGACAGAAGAGAGAACACATAAAAGAGAGAGAATACAGAATGGGTAGATGGATAGAACAGATAGATGATAAAAAAGCAAATAGATCAGATAGAACAAATAGAACAGATAGAATCAAAAACCATCAAAACTGGGTACAACTGTATATAACCTTGGGATGACCTAACAATTTCAGACTGATTTGAAGGGGTCTTCGAAAGCGATTTTTAGATTTCTTGTTTCTTTCAATAATTCTGACTGATCATTTTGCCTGCCTTTGAGTTCTTTCTAACAAGAGGTAATGGTCCATATAGTAGCTGAAGTGAATACTATTATTATATATCCCCACCTCAACATTTATAAAAATGTAATGGATGAGATATATAACAGTCTTGTATCAGAGGATCTGGGAAGTTGTTCCCTGGGCATAGTACCCTTGTATGACTCCCAAGAGGGAGCATTTCTCATGAAGTATAAGTAGTTTCTGGATGATTTTAACTATTTAGTTTAATCTACCTACACCAGAATAATCTAGGTTCTTGGTGACGTTTTAGACCTAAAAAGGTTTTCACCAACAGTACAGAGATTTGTGTTTTTTTCTTGGCTCCTCTGCCATATTTTGGAATGATAGCAGTTATCGACTTTGTTAAAAACATCTCAGCCAAGGTTGAAAGATTTGCTACATCTGTAAAACTTGTGACAAGTATCCATTAGCTTCTAAGGTTTTTTTTTTAAATGTCACAAAGCAGACACATGTGAATCCTATATGACAATGGGTTTCTTTGCTATTGTCATTAACTGTGCTTTTGTGATTTGGGGGATATTGGTACTTTCATTAAATGTGCATTATCTTCTGTACTACTGTTTTATAAAGCTGTTATTTTGTGAAAATCATTTGCACTCACACAGTGATTCATGGCCAAGTTAGATGAATCTCATTTTTCGTGAGGAACCTTTGTATTCTACCTCTCCTTGGCTGACACAGTGTGTCACTGATTGTAAGCTATATGTCTTTTATTTTTAAAACTTTTATTATTGTTTTTCTGAGGGACTTGTTAGAAAGAATGCTATCCACATTGAGAGAAAGAACTGTGGGAGTAGAAATATAGAATAAAAAAATTGTTTGATTACATGGTTGATGGGGATATCATTGGGGATGTAGACTCTAAATGATCACTCTAGTGCAAATTCAAATTATATGGAAATGTGTCTTGATCTATGACACATGTAAATTCCAGTGGAATGGCTCATTGGCAATGGGTGTGGGGCAGAGGAGGGGAGGGAAACAACGTGATTCATGTAACTATGGAAAAATATCCTAAATAAATAAACTTAAAAAAAAGACATTCCATAAAGATGAACTGTTTACATACCCACATGGAAAAATAACACTTGTGACTCTTAAGAACGTACATAGACAGGAAGCAAGGGGGTGAGTTGAATATGATTGGATGATAGAAAAAAAATAAATTTAAGATGTAAGAAAGGGGAATGCATTGGGAGAAAGGGGAAGGGAGAAATAGAATGGGGTC
>NW_025340941.1:0-4568 GCF_016433145.1 Gracilinanus agilis | reverse complement strand
TTCCCTCCCCCTTCTCCCCTCCCTTTTTTTTGACCTCCCCACTCCCCAGCTCCCCTTGGTTTTTCCCTTGTAACTTTCTCAGAAGGATTAGATAAGAGTTTTATGTCCCAATGGATAGTATAGCTACTCTTCCCTCTCCAGGTTGATTACTCTGAGAGTAAGGTTTGATTATTACCTCTTAATGCTCTCTTCCTCTCCTTTTTATAATCATATTTGTCCTCTCTCCCTCCCATGGCCTCTTTCTGTGTAATAGAATATCCTATTTTTCTTATTCACTCAAGTTTCTCTTGGTGTCCCCTGTTATTCACCCCCTCCTTCCCATCCCCCATGTCATCTTAGATTATTTAGTGTTCCACCCTCACCCTGTGAATTATTCTTCTTATTACTATAATATTGAATACTATAATAGTGAATAGAGTTCACTACAGAGAATTATACATAACATTTCTCTACATAGGAATACAGATAATTAGATCTCACTGAGGCCCTTAAAAAGGCAAATTTAAAAATTATAAGTTTTCTTTCTTTCTCCTCTGTATCTTATTTACCTTTTCATGTTTCTCTCGATTTTTGTGGTTGGATATCAAACTTTCCATTTAGCCCTGGTCTTTTCTGTGCAAATACCTGGAATTCTTCAATTTTGTTGAATGCCCATACTGTCCCCTGGAAATATATAGTCAATTTTGATTGGTAGTTGATCCGTGGTTGCAGGCCCAGCTCTCTTGCCTTTCTGAATATCGTATTCCAAGCCTTGCGATCTTTTAGTGTGGAGGCTGCCAGATCCTGTGTGATCCTGATTGGTGCTCCTTGATATTTGAATTGTTTCTTTCTGGCTTCTTGTAAGATTTTTTCTTTTTCTTGGAAACTCTTGAATTTGGCAATTATATTTCTGGGCGTTTTCTTATCTGGGTTGAATGTTGCAGGTGTTCTATGAATCCTTTCAATGTATATATTGCCCTCTTGTTATAGGACTTCAGGGCAATTTTGCTGAATTATTTCTTTTAGTATGGCGTCCAGGTTTCTATTAATTTCTGGTTTTTCTGGAAGACCAATTATTCTCAAATTGTCTCTTCTGGACCAGTTTTCTTGGTCTGTCACTCTCTCATTGAGATATTTCATGTTTCCTTCTATTTTTTCAGTCTTTTGACTTTGTTTAATTTGTTCTTGTTGTCTTGAGAGATCATTAGCTTCTAATTGCTCAATTCTAGCCTTTAGGGACTGGTTTTCTTTTTCAATCTGGTTCAATTTGCTTATCAGTTCATTTGATTTCTGAGCCTCACTTTCCAATTGCAAGATTCTACCTTTTAAACTGTTATTTTCTTGCCACATCTCTTCCATCTTCCTCAGAATCTCAGTTTTGAACTCTTCCATAGCTTGTGAGGAGTTTTCCTTATTTGAGGAGGGTCCGGATGCTTGTTTGTTCTCCTCCTCTGTTTGCTCAGTTGTCTGGATTTTCTCTGTGTAAAAGTTGTCGAGTGTTAAAGACTTCTTTTTCTTGTTGTTAATCTTTCTCTTCTGAACTTCCTGATTCTGGGTAGCCATCGTTAGCCCAGCAGCTTCTCAGGTTTATCCTTGCGCTCAGGGTCTCTCCATGGTCCTTTGGCTCCTGAGGTCTGAGTTCTGGTCTTTTCCAAGGTCAAGCCCCCTGGTGGACCCCCTTGCTTGATCCTCTGCCAGAGGTTTCTTCACAAGTCTCAGGGTGCTGCTTCCACAGTCGTATACCCATCTGCACTGGTTCCCCACTCAGGGTTTCAGAGCCTCAGCTCATGGCTGTGTCTCCCTCCACCCACGCCTCCGCCCATGCCTGCACTCTGAGCCGCTTTCTGCGCCCTGCGTCCGCTCTCAGCAACCTGCTCCTGCACTCAGATTTTGTGTGCGTTTGTTAGCTTTTTGGGGTCCTAAATCTTGCTGCTCTCAGGAACAGGCTCCAGAGCTGCCAATGACTTGATGGGTGCCCCAAACTTGTTCTATTTCTTTTTAGCTGGCTTCGGCACTATAGGTGTTGTGTGTGGAGGGGGTGGGGGTGGGGTGGTTGCTCAGCCCGCGATTTAGTGACAGCTGTTTCACCCCTTTATAGCATGGAAATGCCCCGATTCCACGTACCTTCCACACTGTGCCCTGTTGTGGGGTTCCTCCGTTTGTCTGGACTTGTTTTTATGTCCCCTTGAGGAGTTTTGTGTATTTCGGTCAGGAGAGGTTAAGAGCTGCTTCTTACTCTGCTGCCATCTTAACCTGGAACCCTCGAGATACACATTTTTACAAGGGAAAAATACAATAACTTTGGGAGAATGAAACAAAAGAGAAACAAGAATAAAATCAATTAGGGGCAGTTGAAAGGTACAATATACAACATACAAATAAAAACATTCAACAAAACAAATACAGTTAAAAACAAATGCATTTAAACAAAACAAATGAATAATTACCATCCCCCAAAGTTCAATTCTGCACATCTGATTTGCTCAGAATCTCCTGGAGCAGTGTGCAGTCTCTGTGGGAATCTCCATGGCATCTTCCACAAGGAGTTAAATCTCTGGATTCCAGGAGGCAGCAAATTTTGTACCCTTAAAATTGCTTTTTAAAATAACTCAAACTTTTCACTACAAAATAACAACACATTCCCCCTGAGGAGGACATAAAGAAGCAGTGAAATCACGCAGGGATACATGACTGAGTTATAAGGCATATGAATCATTGCCAAATAAAGTTACCAAAAATATCATAAAAATCCCAAATGTTCTATTTAAAAAAAACCTAAATAAGCAAAAATAAAATCACAATAGGTCTTTGAATCATGACCCAACTAAGGCAATCCATGTTCAATATCATGTACTTACCTACTCAGCAGCCAGGAAAACAGTCAACCACCACAGCATGAAAGAAGAAAAAGGGACTAGATTTTATTCCTTGGTCTGATTGTTTATTGGTTCTCAGGAATAGGGGGGCAAGAACAGCCATTTGTTAGGTACTTGATAGAAAGTAGTTCACAAGGAATGTGATACAAGGAGTCCTACATCTTATGTTATAAAAAAAAAGAAGTAATCTGAGTCTGAGTGAGTCAACGAAGGCAATTTGGGTGTGAGGAAGGATAATGGGGATATTAGGTGATTATAAGGTGATTGGAGGAGGAATGAAGATATGGGAAGGTACATAGGAGATAAAGGAAACGGGTATGTAGTAGAGGGCAGCTCAAACAGGTTTATTCTTAGAGGCTTGAGACAGAGTAATACAGGGAGGAAATTAGGGCCAGAAAAAAATGTTTAGGTTTGGCTGGAGGGTTTCTCTTGTTAGTTTCTAGTCTCTTGAGGGAGGAGTCGAGAGGGCCCCTCCCTGCCAGTCAAATTGATGGCTGGAGGAAGTCTTGAGGTAGCTACTTACTGCCAAGATGGATGCCTCCAGTTCTTTCAAGAAATAAAAGAAAAATGATTCCGTCCCCTTGAGCCCTTGTCTTAATTTTCAACACAATGATTCACCAGAGGGTTTGAATAGGTAACAATGGGATTTATTAATACCACGGTCAGTCAGAAGGGGAGAGAGGTTCAGGGTTTTCTAACTGCTGCTAGGGAGAGGGTGATAGTGGGGGATGGGTTGCAGAGAGGTTTAGACAGAGAGAGTCCAGCTCTCCCAGTCAGGAAGATTTGACTGCCTTTTAAGTAAAGTCTCTATCAAATCATTAAAACTTGGGGTATCTTATTTGAAAATACTCTACTTGCCTATAGAAACTAAACCCACAATGTCTAATCACTAAACCCTCTCTTCCACCAGGACCCAAAGGAAATTCAGGGAAGGAGAGGGATGGAGATGGGAGATCAGGGAGAGGTCCAGGGAAATAAGATAGGTCCAAATTTCCCCAAGATAAAATAAGCACAGGCCAAGGCCGAAGCAATTAGGCCAAAGCCAACAGGTTAAGCCAAAGCCAAATCCTCCAGCCACAGTGAAAGCCAGAAGGCAAAAGCCCTGTCAGTTGGAACTTCACCTCTATTTATAATTTTAAGTTCTAACTGACTTTCTGAAGATTCTAAGACTTCTAACCGACTTTTTGTGACCGTTAGAAATTACAGAAGCAAAAGGTTTCTGTTAGCCACCTTGCATTACACTTAACATATGTGAAGTGCTGCAACCTTAGTTCAAGTCCTTTCATATTGGTGCAGAAATTCAGCAATCCTACCTGGATTGGTTTCTTTCTGACCTGTGTGCTCTTTTGGCACTATTCAGGTTAAGTCTGTGCTTCTGTGACACTGTGTAGGTGAAGTCTGTGCTCCTTTTTGATGACTTTTCTTTGAGTCAGATGCATTTATGAAGCAAAGTCCCATAACAGTTATTAGAGAATTTGGCAGTTTCAACAGTCTAAGGCTGTTGCACAGACAGTTATAATCAGGAATAATGAACATTCTAAAGCTACACTAGTGTAAAATAAAAAAAATATATATCTTAATATTGGTAACATGTCTTCAGAAAACTCCATATTGCACATGCAAGGAAAAACAAAAAAATGTTTAAAAAAATCAAACATACATCTTACAATCAGTAAGAATAAACAATAAACAAGTTATATATATATATATATA
>NW_025340940.1:0-1772 GCF_016433145.1 Gracilinanus agilis | reverse complement strand
AGGCAGAGAAGAGCTTTGGGAGGCAACACGGGATGGTGGGAATTTGACCAGAACTGGAGTGAGAATCTGGTTTCAGATCCCACCTCTGGCATTAGCTCGAGTGACCTTGAGCAAGTCATTTCCCTTTCCTACCCCTGTCTCCACCTCTCTAACATGAGGATTTGGATTGAATAATCTTTAAGGTCTCTTCTGAACCAAAATCTATGGCCCTAAAACAAGCCTAGGGGGCAGCCAGGCGGTACAGCGCATAAAGCACCAAGGCTAGACTAGTGGTGAGACCCTCAGCAAATCACTGAACCCTCTTTGCCTCAGTTTCCTCATATGTAAAAGAAGCTGGAGAAGGAAAAACCACTCTAGGATCTTTGCCAAGAAAACCCCAAATGGGGACATGAAAAGTCAAAGAGGGCTGCACAATAGTAAACAAACAGGAACATCTGATACAGCCCCAGGCATGGCTACACTGCAGAGGAAACAGAAATCCAGCAGGCTCTGCTCTTCTCTCTCTCACCTCATCTCATCTGAGGGCACAGCAGGGAAGCAGGATGGGTCCATAAATCCTGATCACACGAGGCAGCCCATACAGAGGACAAGAGGCATTCAAAGAAGGAAGTGATTGTCTCCACCTTGGCAGTGGAGGATAAAGAGGAATTGGGGTAGACTTCACAGATGAGAGAGCATTTGAGCCTTGAAGGACACATAAAATTAAATGTTTAAAGCTGGAAGGGATCATGAAGGTCATCCTGTTAAGCTTCTCCTATTTTGCAGATGAAGAAACTGAGCCCCATAGGAGAAGTGACAAGTCCAAGGTCACTTAGAAGAAAAACAAATTAATAGAATCCAATCATAGAGTGGGAAAGGACCTTACAGGCCATCTAGTTCATCCCCTCGCTTTACAGATGAGGAAGCCAAGGCCCATTCCTTGTCATTCCAAGTCATTGAACCAGTAGTTGATAAAGGTGGGATTCACACCCAGGTTCCTGCCTCTGCCACTCCCACTAGATCATGGGAGGTTTATGGGCAGGTTATTCTGATGTCACCCCAACGGATGCCTCCGTTTCTCAGAAGAGTAAATGGTGAGCCCAGAATTGGGACTAGGCGGCCCCATGTCACACCCTGACTGGCTGGGATTAGAACTTAATCCTGATGTGAAGTGATTTCACCAGGCAGAGATGCAGTGAAGACCTTTGAAGAGAGGGAACAGCCTGGGCAGAAGTGAGGAGCCTGGAAAGCAGAGCACATGCTGCAAGGGGAGCAGGTCCCCCAGGCTGCAGCCCCAAGTCTGCATGGGAGACATGACTGGAGGGATGGATATGGGCCAGAGCTGAGAGGAGCAAGGCTGAAGTGCCAGGCAATGGGGTGCAGGGAAAGGAGTGTTGGCAAGAGACACACGAACTGAATTCCAGTCCTGCCCCTGAGATTTGCTGCCTAGGTGACCTTGGGAAAGTCATTTTGATTACAGGTTTGCCAAATGCTTTACAAAAATCTCTCATTTGATCCTCACAACAAACCTTGAGCGTCTCAGTTTCCTTCTCTGATTCCCTTCCCCAATTTCTCCTCTATCCAGAGAAGACTTTGAGACAGACCTCCGCAGTGTCTTTCCATCCCAACATTTTGTGGCTTTTATGATCCCCATTTTTACAGATGAGGAAACTGAGGTTAGGTGACTTGACCAGGGTCACGTAAATGGATGAGGCAGGATTTGAACTCAGGTTTTCCTGATTCCAAGTCCATCACTCTATCCGTTGTGTAATCTCTTGGCCTCAGTTTCCTTA
>NW_025340939.1:0-4193 GCF_016433145.1 Gracilinanus agilis | reverse complement strand
TTCTTCTCCTCAAGCTCATATTATGCTCTGTTTTCTCTGTTGCTTTTCGTCTTTCATTTTTTTCTTGAGGACCAATGGCATTACTAGGTGATGTCTTGTCTTGTGCATGATTTGTATTTTAGTGAGTTGGATTCATACAAAATCATCACCTTCATTTTCTCTTTCAGAGTCATTGAAGTCCATGGGGAAGGCAAATGTTAAGAGAACTGGTAATGGCCAAGGACACCTTGGCTTCCCTGATGTCTGACCAACTTCTAAGCTCTGAACAGAACCTTCTTCACCTAACTTCATAGCCCATGAACAGATTCTTCTCATCCATCCATTCTAGGGGAGAAGTCTTCATATGTTTCGGGAAAACCCCATCCCAAACTCATCATAACTGTGTGGCACATAATTACCTCTTTGTCAGATGATTTTACTGAGGTGTGGTTCCTATATATGTTACAGATTCTTTGAACCACAGGTGAGATTTGGGTGAAAAGTGGACCCCAAAGGTGTCTCCCAGTTTGTTGTTCCCCTTCCAATCATGGTTACATTGTTTTTTGTTTCTACAAAAACTTTGAAATTTGACATATTCAAAACTATCATTTTTGCATCTTGAATGGTTTCTATCACTTGTTTAATCATAAATTCTTCCTTTCTCTATAGATCTGACAGATAATCTGTTCTTTGTTCTCCTAATTTACTTATATAAACATTCTTTATGTCTACATCATATACCCATTTTGACCTTAACTTGATATAAGGTGTGAGATGTTGGTACAAACCTAATTATTTGCTTTACTGGTTTCCAATTTTCCCAGCAGTTTTTGGCAGATAGTGAGCTTTTATCTCAAAAGCTGGGATCTTTGGGTTTACCAAATATGAGATTGCTGAGGTCATTCACCCCTTATCTATTTCATTGATACTCCCTTCTAGTTCTTAGACAGTACCAGTTTGTTTTAATTATTACTGCTCTATAGTTAAAAGATCTGGCAGCACTTGGCCACCATTCTTTACATTCTATTTTTTCTGTTAATTCCCTTGACATTCTTGATCTTTTGTTCTTCCAGCTGAAGTATGTTATTATTTTTTCTAGTTCTATAAAATAGTTCTTTGGTAGTTTGATTGGTATGACACTGAATAAGTAAATTAATTTAGGTAAGATTGTCATTTTTTTATTATATTAGCTCAGCCTACACATAGTCCACAAGAGGAATGATTTCACGTTTCCTCAACCTAGACACTTGCTTGATGTTAACACCCAAGATCTCCAAAGGGTTTCAGGTAACAGACAGTAGCAAGATCCCAGCTGCAAAAGCTCAACTCCCTCTTCCAGCCTTGGCAGTTCACTCTCTTTCACAGCAACTTTTTCTGCATTCCAATCTAGAATGTCCATCTCTCCAAGCAAAGCTCATGTGTCCTGCTGTCTGTGCATTACTATTTCCTCTCTATCTAGCTTCCTGTCCTAACTTATCTTTGCCTATAACAGCCTATAAGCATAAGCTGCTACCAAGCCCATCTCACTCTGTTGGGTACCAGCTCCAGATCGTCAGGAGGGAGGGGGAGACCTGCCTTGGGTAAAGATGTGAAGGCCTGCTTTGGGTGCAAGCTCAAGACAGTCACCCAAACTGCCGACTCCTAATAGTCTCAGGAAAAGACACCAAGAGTGCAAAGGCCTGGGAAAGGTCAGCAACAATAATGGACTTGAGTCACCACCCAAAGTGACCTCCTTTTGCATTCACTCAGTCAGCATTTGTGTCACTAATTAAGAACCACCCCATGTGAAAGATCTGAGCATCTTTTTTCTTCTGTGTCACTGTCACTGTGCCATAAGATTTCACCCTATAAAAAAGGCCATCTGTGGGCAGATGGGTAGCACAATGTCTAAAGACAGGAGGTCCTAGGTTCAAATATGGCCTCAGACATTTCCTGGCTGTGTGACCCTGGGCAAGTCACTTAACCTTAACCCCCATTACCTAGCCCTTACTACTCTTCTGCTTGGAACCAATACACAATATTGATTCCAAGATGGAAGGTAAGGGTTAAAAAAAAAAAAGATCGTCTTCTAAGGCTCATGGTCTCTAGTGTTGATGGGCCCAGAGTCCGGCTTTGCTGTGAGCTGCACCTCTGCTCAATTAACCTGTTATTTAGCTTCGAGTTCTGTATCGGAGAGATACATTTTCAAGGGACTTTCAGGGAAAGATGATCTGTGACCCTGGACAGGAAAAGGCGATCAGCCAAAGGAGCTGTTCCCAGGACCAGCATGATGGCAGGTGGCGCTGGAAGATGACAGCAATAGCAGAGGACCCAGAAGTCAGCCTGCAGTATCATGGGACTTTGAGTCCTTGGACCTAATTGATAGGGGCATTGGGTCACCAGTTCCCCTTTATGTCTCTCCCATGTTCTGTGGGTTTGTCTGTTTGTAAGACTCTTATGCTAGAAGGGAGATGACTGCTTAATGGCTGCCTGGCAAGGCCTCTAACAATCTTTGTTAATCTTACATAGATTAACACCCAATTGTTGTAGTGAAGCCCTTCATGTAACATGTTGCTATCATAGTTCAGGAATTTCACTTGGGAAACTGAGGCCCAGGTTCCCAAGAAGGAGAGGAGGGAAATTGTGAGAATTTATTTTTCATATCCCACATAAATCCCAATACTTGGGAGGGTGACTGTGCATTCCTGCATCTGGGGTCCCAGTCAGAGACACCATGTAGTCTGTTGCTTTTGGCATTTTCTCTGACTCTGGAAATCCCCAGGAATGGCTTCCTTTCTAGCAGAATTTGGTTAATCAATGAAGGGACCAAGAGCTCCTCTACTGTGTGTGCTCCCATAATGTGGGCTGGGGAGGGGAGGAGAGGTTGCTGGACCTCCTCATCATTAGCTCTGACCAGTTAAAGCTGTCTTGGGATGGTCAAGGGAGAGGCTGGATAATGAGCTCCTCAGAATCTGTTTATTAAGCTGTGGGACCCAGCTCAGGAGGATGTTGTATGTGAGAGAACTCGGGAGCCCTGGATCACTTTGTGGGGTTTGATGCTGGCCTGACCTGCCAGCCTGGCATCATCAATAAACTCATCTTCTTACCCCTGAGTCAGTCTCTTGCCTTAATTTTAATCATTACAGGAGGCAGGTAGGCACATCAAGGAGGGTATTTCATCTAAAACTTCTAGTCATGAACTAAAGAGACTGACGATGACTGCAGCAGGAGGAGACACTCGTGATCATAAAATAAGAAAAACAATGAATACAACAATTCAATAAAAATCTTCTCTAAAATGATCCCTTGGATATACCATAAATTGTGGTATCTGCTGGTGATGGAATGCTATTGAGCTCAAAGGAATAATGAACTGGAGGAATTCCATGTGAACTGGAAAGACCTCCAGGAACTGATGCAGAGTGAAAGGAGCAGAGCCAGAAGAACATTGTACACAGAGACTGATACACTGTGGTAAAATAGTATGTAACAGACTTCTATACTAGCAGCAATGCAATGACACAAGAGAGCTCTGAGGGATTTATGGAAAAGATGCTACCCACATTCAGAGGAAGAACTACAGGAGTGGAAACACAGAAGAAAAACAGCTGCTTTAACATATGGGTTAATGCGGACATGATTGGGGATGTGACACTAAATGACCACACCAATGCAACCATTAATAATATGGAAATAGGTCTTGATTAATGACACATGTTTAAACTCAGCTATGTGGGGGGGGGGGTATAAAGGAGGGATGAATGGGAAAGTAAGAACACAAATCATGTAGCCATGGAAAATTTAATAAAATAAAATAAAATGATCCCTTAAAGCTTACCAAGGGCTTTACAAATATGTCCTTGAGCCTCACAACCACTCAGAGTGGTAGATATTATAACATGTCCATTTGACAGATGAGAAGACTGAGGCAAATAGAGGTTGAGTGACTTTCCTGCAGAAATATGATTCCTTGTAGAATCCCAACCCCCTGAGGGAGGACTGAGATCCCCAACTGGAGAAATTTAAAGTAATTAATAATAAATAATGGAAATGAGAGAATGATGGAAGGGAAAGTTTCCTAAGAAAGCTACAAAGAGCAGATGATGCCATGCAGACGTATCTGTGTCAGATCTGTTTCTGATCCTTTCTAAGGCTCTGAGCAGGCTCTAATGCAAAGCTGGAAACACTTTGGGAAAGTCTCAGCTTTGCTTCTGTCACTTTGTTATGGACAGTTT
>NW_025340938.1:0-3977 GCF_016433145.1 Gracilinanus agilis | reverse complement strand
TCTCTTAGCCAGTACCATATTGTTTTGATGACTGCTGCTTTATAGTATAGTTTAATATCTGGTACTGCTAGGCCCCCTTCCTGCACATTTTTTTTTTTGATTATTTCCCTTGATATTCTTGATCTTTTGTTATTCCAAATGGAATTTGTTATAGTTTTTTCTAATTCAGTAAGGAAGTTTTTTGGTAGTTTGATAGGTATGGCGCTAAATAGGTAAATTAATTTGGGTAGAATTGTCATTTTTATTATGTTAGCTCCTCCTACCCATGAGGAATCAATGGCTTTCCAATTGTTTAGATCCAATTTTATTTGTTTGGAAAGTGTTTTGTAGTTGTTTACATATAATTGCTGTGTTTGTTTTAGTAGATAGATTCCTAAGTATTTTATATTGTCTAGGGTGATTTTAAATGGTGTTTCTCTTTCTACTTCTTGCTGCTCTAATGTGTTGGAAATGTATAGAAATGCTGATGATTTATGTGCATTTATTTTGTATCCTTCAACTTTGCTAAAGTTTTTGATTATTTCTACAAGCTTCTTAGTTGATTCTCTAGGATTTTTTAAGTAGACCATCATATCATCTGCAAAGAGTGATAGCTTAGTCTCCTCCTTGCCTGTTTTGATACCTTCAATTTCTTTTTCTTCTCTAATTGCAACTGTTAGTGTTTCTATTACTATGTTGAATAATAGAGGTGATAATGGGCATCCTTGTTTCACTCCTGATCTTATTGGGAAGGCTTCTAATTTATCCCCATTGCATATGATGTTTGTTGATGGTTTTAGGTATATGCTGTTTATTATTTTTAGGAAAGGTCCTTCTATTCCTATACTTTTCAGTGTTTTCAATAGGAATGGATGCTGTATTTTGTCAAAGGATTTTTCAGCATCTATTGAGATAATCATGTGGTTTTTGTTTGTTAGACTGTTGCTATGGTCAATTATGTGGATGGTTTTCCTAGTGTTGAACCAACCTTGCATTACTGGTATAAATCCCACCTGATTGGGGTGGATGATCTTCTTAATTACTTGCTGGAGTCTCTTTGCTAGTATTCTATTTAAGATTTTTGCATCTATGTTCATTAGGGAGATTGGTCTGTAGTTTTCTTTCTCTGTTTTTGATCTCCCTGGCTTTGGAATCAGTACCATATTTGTGTCATAAAAGGAATTTGGTAGGGCTCCTTCTTTGCTCATCATATCAAATAATTTGTATAGTATTGGGATTAGTTGCTCTTTGAATGTCTGATAGAATTCACTTGTGAATCCATCAGTCCCTGGCGATTTTTTCTTAGGGAGTTCTTTGATGGCTTGTTCAATTTCTTTTTCTGATATGGGATTATTTAGGTATTCTATTTCTTCTGCTGTTAATCTAGGCAGTTTATATTTTTCTAAATATTCATCCATATCTCCTAAATTGTTATATTTATTGCCATATAATTGGGCGAAATAGTTTTTAATGATTGCCTTAATTTCCCCTTCATTAGAGGTGAGGTCTCCCTTTTCATCTTTGATACTGTCAATTTGGTTTTCTTCTTTCCTTTTTTTTATTAGATTGACCAGTACTTTGTCTATTTTATCTGTTTTTTTTGAAAATACCAGCTTCTAGTCTTATTTATCAATTCAATAGTTCTTTTACTTTCAATTTTATTAATTTCTCCCTTGATTTTTAGTATTTCTAATTTAGTTTTCATCTGGGGATTTTTAATTTGCTCGCTTTCTAATTTTTTGAGTTGCACGCCCAATTCATTAATCTCTGCCCTCCTTAATTTGTTAATATATGCACTCAAGTATATAAATTTCCCCCTGAGTACTGCCTTGGCCGCATCCCACAGAGTTTGGTAGGATGTCTCATCATTGTCATTCTCTTCAATGAAATTGTTGATTGTTTCTCTGATTTCTTCTTTGACAAATTGGTTTTGGAGAATCATATTATTTAATTTCCAATTAGTTTTTGATTTGGCTGTCCAGGTGCTCTTACTAATTATTATTTTCATTGCATTATGATCTGAGAAGGTTACATTTATTATTTCTGCTCTTTTGCATTTGTTTGCAATGATTCTATGCCCTATAACATGGTCAATCTTTGTGAATGTACCATGTGCAGCTGAAAAGAAGGTGTATTCCTTTTTGTCCCTATTTATTTTTCTCCACATATCAATTAAATCTAATTTTTCTAGGACTTCCTTCACCTCTCTTGCCTGTTTCTTATTTATTTTTCAGTTTGATTTATCTAGATCTGAAAGAGGAATATTTAGATCTCCCACTAGTATGGTTTTACTATCTATTTCCTTCTTGAGCTCTGCCAGCTTCTCCTTTATGAATTTGGATGCTATGCCACTTGGTGCATACATATTGAGCAGTGTTATTTCCTCATTGTTTATACTGCCTTTAATCAGGATGTAATGTCTTTTTAAATCATATCTATTTTTACTTTGGCTTTATCAGAAATCATAATAGCCACTCCTGCCTTCTTTTTCTCATTTGTCGCCCAAAAGATTTTTCTCAAGCCCTTAACCTTAAAGTTGTGTATGTCCACCCGCCTCATATGTGTTTCTTATAGACAACATATGGTAGGATTTTGGTTTCTAATCCACTCTGCGATTTGCTTCCGTTTTATGAGCGAGTTCATCCCATTCACATTCAGAGTTATAATCATCAGTTTTGCATTTGCTGACATTTTCGTATCCTCCCCTATTCCTACCCCTTTTTCTTATACTATTTCCTTTTAAACCAGTGGTTTGCTATTAAGCTGCTATCCCTTATCCCCTCCCTTGATTAACTTCCCTTTCTAACCCCTCCCTTATTTTTCCCCTCTTTTTGTTTTTAAAGGCCTAATGAATTCCCTCCCCCTTTTTTTCCCCTCCCTTTTTTGACCTCCCCACTCCTCTGCTCCCCTTGGTTTATCCCTTCTAACTTTCTCAGAAGGGTTAGATAAGAGTTTTGTGTCCCAATGGATAGTATACCTACTCTTCCCTCTCCAGGTTGATTACATTGAGAGTAAGGTTTGATTATTACCTTTTAATGCTCTCTTCCTCTCCTTCTTATAATAGTATTTGTCCCCTCTCCTTCCCATGCCCTCTTTGTGTGTAATAGAATAGCCTATTTTTTTATTCACTCAAGTTTCTCTTGGTGTCCCCTACTATTCCACCCCTCTTTCCCATCCCACATGTCATCTTAGATTATTTAGTGTTCCACCCTCACCCTGTGAATTATTCTTCTGATTACTATAATAGTGAATATTATAATAGTGAATAGAGTTCACTACAGAGAATTATACATATCGTTTCTCTACATAGGAATACAGATAATTAGATCTCACTGAGGCCCTTAAAAAGGCAAATTTAAAAATTATAAGTTTTCTTTCTTTCCCCTCTGTATCTTATTTACCTTTTCAGGTTTCTCTCGATTTTTGTGGTTGGTTATCAAAATTTCCATTTAGCCCTAGTCTTTTCTCTGCAAATACCTGGAATTCTTCAATTTTGTTGAATGCCCATACTTTCCCCTGGAAATATATAGTCAATTTTGAGGGTAGTTGATTCGTGGTTGCAGGCCCAGCTCTCTTGCCTTTCTGAATATCGTATTCCAAGCCTTGCGATCTTTTAGTGTGGAGGCTGCCAGATCCTGTGTGATCCTGATTGGTGCTCCTTGATATTTGAATTGTTTCTTTCTGGCTTCTTGTAAGATTCTTTCCTTTGCTTGGAAACTCTTGAATTTGGCAATTATATTTCTGGGTGTTTTCTTTTTTTGATCGAATGTCGCAGGTGTTCTATGGATCCTTTCAATGTGTATATTTCCCTCTTTTTGTAGGACTTCAGGGCAATTTTGCTGAATTATTTCTGTTAGTATGGAGTCCAGGTTTCTATTAATTTCTGGTTTTTCTGGAAGACCAATTATTCTCAAATTGTCTCTTCTAGACCGGTTTTCTTGGTCTGTCACTCTCTCATTGAGATATTTCATGTTTCCTTCTATTTTTTCAGTCTTTTG
>NW_025340937.1:0-2083 GCF_016433145.1 Gracilinanus agilis | reverse complement strand
TCTCTTCTAGACCGGTTTTCTTGGTCTGTCACTCTCTCACTGAGATATTTCATATTTCCTTCTATTTTTTCAGTCTTTTGACTTTGTTTTATTTGTTCTTGTTGTCTTGAGAGATCATTAGCTTCTAACTGCTCAATTCTAGCCTTTAGAGACTGGTTTTCAGCTATGATCTTTTGGTTTTCTTTTTCATTCTGGTTCAATTTGCTTATCAGTTCATTTGATTTCTGAGCCTCACTTTCCAATTGCAAGATTTTACCTTTTAAACTGTTATTTTCTTGCCAGATCTCTTCCATCTTCCTCAGAATCTCAGTTTTGAACTCTTCCATAGTTTGTGAGGAGTTTTCCTTATTTGAGGAGGGTCCGGATGCTTGTTTGTTCTCCTCCTCTGTTTGCTCAGTTGTCTGGATTTTCTCTGTGTAAAAGCTGTCGAGTGTTAAAGACTTCTTTTTCTTGTTGTTTATCTTTCTCTTCTGAACTTCCTGAGTCTGGGTAGCCATCATTAGCCCAGCAGCTTCTCAGCTTTATCCTCGCGCTCGGGGTCTGTCTGCGGTCTTTTGGCTCCTGAGGTCTGAGTTCTGGTTTTTTCCAAGGTCAAGCCCCCTGGTGGACCCCCTTGCTTGATCCTCTGCCGGAGGTTCCTTTACAAGTCTCAGGGCGCTGCTTCCACAGTCGTATACCCGTCTACGCTGGTTCCCCACTCAGGGTTTCAGAGCTTTAGCTCGTGGCTATGTCTGCCTCCTCCCACGCCTCCGTCACTCCCGCGCTCAGAGTTCATGTGTGTTCTTTGGCTTTTTGGGGTCCCAAATCTTGCTGCTCTCAGGAACAGGCCCTGGAGCTGCCAATGACTCGATGGGTGCCCCAAACTTGCTCTATTTCTTTTTAACTGGCTTCGGCGCTATAGGTGGTATGTGTGGTAGTGGTGGGGGTGGGGTGGTTGCTCAGCCCGAGATTTAGTGAGAGCTGTTTCACCCCTTTATAGCATGGAAATTTCCCGATTCCACGTACCTTCCACTCTGCACCCTGTTGTGGGGTTCCTCCATTCGTCTGGACTTGTTTTTATGTCCCCTTGAGGAGTCTTGTGTGTTTCGGTCAGGAGAGGTTAAGAGCTGCTTTTTACTCTGCCACCATCTTAACCCGGAACCCCTTGCATAGATAGACTTTTAAATAAATGGAGAACCTCAGAGGACTTAGCCTTCAAGATTCAAGGCCCAGTTTAGAATCTCAATTCAAGTGAAAAAGTAAAGAATGTTACTTGTCACTGAACCACCCTGGAACCACACCTCAGTTTCATTGTTCCTGAGGTGCTGTTTTGATGGCAGAGTCCATTGCCTACACCCGTTCTCACTTTGACAAGGTTTAAGTGAAACTCTATCTAACTGATACCAAAATAATCATATGATTGAAGTCAGCATCTCTATACGTGACTTTCTTGGCCAAGCCAACAGGATTGATGCTATCAAACTCTGAGTGATTTGAGGGGAAAATAAGAGACACTAGGTGTCTGACTATACTGAACAGGTGGAATCAGCCTCACAGCAGATGGTGCCATGTTTTTTTCACCCTCACTGAATTGTTGTGTGCCCATGTACACAGTCGGATTGGAAAAGACCTCAATTTAATTTGATAAGACAATTGTTTGTGTTCTAAGGATCCTGGTGTTATGAGGAGCTAAAGCTGAGTGCGTGTGAGAGATTCCTACGTGTAGCACACAAGTTGTGGTGGTGAAACACAAAGGACTCCACAGAAATATTTGTAGTGAATCTGCTGCACCCAACTTCAGTATAACAGTGTCCCAGGATAGATAGTCTACCTCTAATTGTCTATCCCGATTCAATATGGATACTGCTGGTTGACCACAATTGAAACATTTCTACAGCTGAAATAAATGTCCTCTTCCCTCAAATACCCAAGGATATATTCACTAATCTCTAGGGGTAAAGATGACATTCACTTTAGGTGAGTTAAAGATTTAATAATAACAAGCTTGGGGAGGGAAACAGGGAAATGATGGGGAAGAGGGGTATAGGAGATCCTTGGCCTAAGCTATTGATGACAAAGATGATATATGAATTGAAGGTAATCA
>NW_025340936.1:0-5819 GCF_016433145.1 Gracilinanus agilis | reverse complement strand
CTCTCTCTCTCTCTCTCTCTCTCTCTCTCTCTCTCTCTCTCTCTTTTTAAATAAACCCTTACCTTCTGTCTTGGAGTCTATACTGTGTATTGGCTCCATGGCAGAAGAGTGATAAGGACTAGGCAATGGGGGTCAAGTCACTTGCCCGCTGGGAAGTGTCTGAGGTCAGATTTGAACCTAGGACCTCCCATCTCCAGGCCTGGCTCTCAATCCACTGAGCTACCCAGCTGCCCCACTTCTCATTTCTTTGTAACCATTGTAAAGCCAATTAATCATACTCCCTTCTCCACTTCCCCAGGAGGTATATAAATTCCTCTCAGGAATAGTGTAGCCAGAGTGCCAGAACCTTCAACTCTGTGTAGAGGCCTAAATATTGAACACTATTCTTCTCCTTATTAAAGACTTGGTTTTTCTGACTAATAGTTCTGTGTTTTTTTCCAAGTTAACATTAGCGTTTTAAAGCCCTTTACAACCTGACTCTCACTTGCCCTTCTCCCCTCCTGATTCAATTCTTCCTTTCTTCCTTCCTTCTTGAAGTTCCACAATAAAACTATTTCATTGCCCCATCCTGATGCTTTCCATAGGCCATTCCCTCAAGCCTCCAGTGTAGTCTCTTCTTACCTCTGTCTCTTAGAATCCCTATTTTCCCTCAAAGCTCACCCCCTTCTCTCCTACCAAATTATCTTTTAAGCATGGAGCTAATGCTAGGTAGCTAGGAGGCCCAATGGGCCTGGAGTTGGGAAGACCCGAATTCAAATTTGCCCTCCAACACTTACTAGTTATGTGACCCTGAGGGGCAAGTCACTTAACCTTGTTTGCCTGAGATTCCTCATAAAATGAGCCAGAGAGCAAATGGCAAACCATTTCAGTATCTTTGCAAAGAAAACCCCAAAATGAGGTCATAGAGTGTCAGGCATGACTGAACAACAAAATTGTTTCCAGAAAGGAGGTGTCAGCTATCTCTAGCATCACCTCAGACACAACTGTAACTTGGAGGACTAAGCCTCAGATTCAGAGCAATGAAGATCAGGGCTCAATACCCCACATTGATTCATACTGGCTGGTGAGCCTGGGCAAGTCAGTTTAGTCTTTTAGAATTCTTAAACAGTTTTCTCAAGATTTAAGATTGCAGAGGTCACTGGCACAGGAAGTTTGGGGGGGGGGTTCAATAAAATCTGATATTCCCTTTCCTGACTATCACTCCCTGGTATATCTTGCCTCTCTCTATTAAAATGGGAATCACTGGCCTAGAGCTTTGAGAGATTAAGTGTCTTGCTCAGGGGCCACACTGGGTCAGGTTTAAGACATCAACCAGCCCCTTCTTGGTTCCAACGTCAGTTCTCTAGTTACATTTTATACTTTTGTATACAGCTTCTTGTATATTTTATTTTTAAAAATTTTACTTTCCTTCTTAGGATCAATACTGTGGGGGAAGGGGGAGCAGCTAGGTGGCTCAGCAGATTGAGGGCCAGGGTCCTGGGTTCAAATCCAATCTAGCTACCCCACCCCTACCCCCATACTTTTTTTTTTTTTTTAATATTTTTTTTAAACCCTTGTACTTTGGTGTATTGTCTCATAGGTGGAAGATTGGTAAGGGTGGGCAATGGGGGTCAAGTGACTTGCCCAGGGTCACACAGCTGGGAAGTGTCTGAGGCCGGGTTTGAACCTAGGACCTCCTGTCTCTAGGCCTGACTCTCACTCCACTGAGCTACCCAGCTGCTCCCTACCCCCATACTTTAAATCACTATACGTGTGTCCTAATCACATATTTATTACTTGCTACTTTCACAACCCCACACTAATTCTCAAAGGATCAAAAAGGCAACATTTACCATCAGAGGTGTTTAGTATTTCATCTACATTTCTAGTAAATCACTTGGCTACCAAAACTATATTTATCAGGCAGCTAGATGGCACAGTTTTGAATGCCAGGCTTGGAGTTGAGAGGTCCTAAGTTCAAATCTAGCCTCAGACATTTCCTAGCTGGATGACCCTGGGCAAGTCACTTACACCACCCCCAATGTCTAGTCCTTGTCCTTCTGTCTTAGAGTTGATACTAAGATAAAAAGTAAATGTTTAAAAAAATACATAGAAGAGGGGCAGCTGGGTGGCTCAGTGGATTGAGGGCCAGGCCTAGAGACAGGAAGTCCTGGGTTCAAATCTGGCCTCAGACATTTCCTAGCTGTGTGACTTGATTCTAAGACAGAAGGTAAGGGTTTTAAAAAAAATACAAAGAAAAAAATGAAAAAAATATGAAAGGAAAAGTAGTGCAGTGGTGTACAATAGTTAGAAGACCAGCTTTGGAGTCAGGAAGATCTAGGTTCAAAAGTTCTGCTTTTGATAAATACAAGCTATAAAGAGCATCATAAAATACAATACAAAATAGGCAGCTAGGTGGTGTGGGGAATAAAAAATAATTAATGTGTTCTTCTCAGGGTGAACATCCATCCTATCCCCATCAGGAATGAATGTCTGTTTAGGCTTGTAGAATAAGACCTCAAGGACATTTTGTGATTACCTCAGGCCCAGTGAGTTGGGAAAACCTCTCATTTCATTTCAAGGATGAAAACCATCAGGCTATCCTACCCTGCCTTCTCTTCATACTTTTAGAAGCTAAGGAAGTCGTTCCCAAGGACATGGCTACCTACCCATGATTTTATCCCTCTCCAGTAGGGGCTGGTGGTGAACTCACACTATGTATCTTGCTGTTTTCTGAGGGGGTAGACTTCATGCCTAAATTGTAAGTCCCCCCACCCAGACAACCACAACCAGAGTTGGACAGAGGAGGACAGGGGTCTTGAGTCAGGAACCTATATAATGTTTGTATCTGTGCCCATGAATTGCATTTGCCTTATTAGGTCATTTGCCCTTTCTCAAGATAAAGAATAAAAGATCTATGTCTTCTACTCTCACTTTCTGACCCCAGATTTGTAATTGGAGTAGGTGGTCTTTTGTTTTTTTGTTTGCTTTATCCCACTCAGTGGCATAAAGGATAGAGTGCTAGACTTGAAGTCAGGAAGACCTAGGTTCAAATGTGATCTCAGATGCTTCCTAGCTATGACCTTGGACAAATCATTTAACACCATTTGCCTATCCATTGCCTTTTTGTCATACAGTTGTTACTAAGAAAGTAAGGGTTTAAATATATATTAAGTATATATGATATATTATTATGTCAAGTAAATATATATACTTCTTTGGCTTAGATAATTAAAAAATAAGAATAAAGAAATAAAAAGAGCTACACATGCCATCAAAGTTTTCTCCAAAGGAATGGCTGAACAAATTGTGGCATATGATGGTGATGGAATACTATAGAAAAGATGAACAGGATGATTTCAGAAACAGCTGGAAAGACCTATACAAACTGACGAAGAGTGAAATAAGCAGAACCAGGAGAATTTTGTACATTTTATGGGATGATCACTGTGAAGGAATTGGCTACATTCATCAATACAATGGTCCAGTACAATTCTAAAGGACTTATGACAAAGAATGCTATCCACCTCCAGAAAAAGAACTGTTGGAGCCAGAATGCAGATTAGAGCATACAATTTTTCACTTTACTTGTATTTTTATTTTGGGATTTTGGTTTCATGTTAATATTCTCTTGTAACAATGAACAATATAGAAATGTTTTGCATAATAATACAGATCAAATTGCTTACCATCCCTGGGAAGGGAGGAGACAATTTGAATCTTATAATTTCAGAGAACTTATGTGGAAAATTGTTATTACATGTGATTGGTAAAATATCTTTACAAAAATATATCAAGTTCTCCCCAGCACCTCCAAAATAAAAGTCACTATCTTCCAAAAATACACATGTGGCCAAACTTGACCTGAAGATGAACTAGGGCCAGAGAACTGATTCTTTGTGGGGAGATGGCTGTATATAATTCTAGATCTTCATTACTTGTATTTATTTTACTCTTGACTGATTCTGAGGAGAAAAAAATGGCAGCAGCTGAGTATAATCCCAAACTGCCTGCACTTCCAGCAAGAATCTCCCATCATTTCCAAAGTCATTGAGTCCCTTATCTGACCTGGGCTTAGAGGTCCATTGAGGCCTGGAAAACCCAAAATATAGTTGGAGAAATATCACAATTCCAGTTTTCAAAGAGCTTTCACTATGAAATTGGAATTTATTCTCAAATTCAAGGAATATTTATTAAAAAAAACATACTGAAATCTTTTGTTTTTACACAGCCTTATTAATTCATCCCTGCCATATATCTTCCCCTTTCCATTACCAGAGAATCATTCCATATAGCAAAAAATTTTTTCAAAAGAAAAAGAGGAAGTGAAAAAAATTAGCAAAAGCCATCTATACATTGAAAAAAAATCTGATTATATATAATGTTCCACACCCGTGGGATCCACCCCTCCCCCCAAGTAATGAGGGAAATTGTTTTTTAATACCTCCTTTTTGGGACCATACTTCTTTGTGATTTTACAATTTTCTTTTTTTCTTTAAACCCTTACATTCTGTCTAAGAATTGATACTAAGTATTGGTTCTGGTAAGGGTTGGGCAATTGGGGTTAAGTGCCTTACTTACCCAAGGTCATAGCTAGGAAGTATCTTGAGACCAGATTTAAACCCAGGACCTCCCAACTCCAGGTCTAGTTCTTTATTCACTGAGCCACTTAGCTGCCCCTCCATACTCATTTTTTCAATAAGTATTTATTAAGTACTTGTTATTAGGTATGGAGGACTGCGCCAAGCATGCTGTAAAAACACAACACTTTGAAAAGATCTACTACTAGTTTTCAGAGTTTATGGGTTATAGGTATGCAACCATACACAACCATGATACATATAATACATGGTAAATGCTCAAACCTGTTTGTTCCTTATGAGTCAAAGCAAGAACAATTACTTGCACTCAGAGAGGGTGAGTGACTACAAACTAGTTCAAGGTCACACAGTCAATTTATGTACATATTCAGGAGTGGAATTCAGGTCTTTTGGAGTCCAAACTCGGAAATCTTTTTATGAGGTCCCTTGATATAATGTTGCAGGGGCTCTTCCAAGTAAGTAGAAGAAACAGTGGTGGTAGAGTTTAGAAAAAGAAGGAATAGAAACCCTAAAAGAAAAGCTGGAACTTGGGAACCTTAAAGGAAGGGGTAGGGCTTAGTACAGGGAAGGAGGAAACTGTTTTAGGGAGGTGATATGGAGGAAGGGAAAATGATAGAGCTGGAGAAAGGAGGGTCAGAGCCAGGAAAGGCAAAGATGGACAAGAGAAAAGAATGAAGAGGGCAGGATGGAGAAGGGAAAAGGAATGATGGAAAAAAGGAAGGTTGGAAGAAGGGAAAGGAGGGATAAAGTTGAGGGGAGGAAAAGAGGAATGGAACTGATAAGAGATGAGAAAAAGAGGGGTGGAGGAGGGGGAAGGCAGGTTAGGGCTGTGAGTGAGGGGGAGAGGCTGAAATACTCCTAGACTATGTAGGGGCCAATGGCACAATCATGGAATGGCAGCGATTGGTCATCTGTCTAGTACCACACTTTCATTTTTCAGTGAGCGAATGACTTGCCCAAGGTCACAAGGGTAGTAAGGAGCAGGGCTATAATTCTGACCGAGGCCGGCCAATAGGATTCTTTTCAAGAGTCCACGGGAAAACACTCCGGGCTGTAGTAGGAGGACGGGTTCGGGGGTTGGGGGCCCAGGTATGAGCCTCGGCTTTGTTGGGGAGACGCAGCACGGAGGTAAGCCTGCGGGTGGAGCTGGGGTCGGGCGCCCAAAAGTCGGAGTCGCTGGGCAGTCCCACGCCTAGGAGAGCACGTGGGGAGGGGGAGGAGTAGGAAAGGGAGGGGGAG
>NW_025340935.1:0-1614 GCF_016433145.1 Gracilinanus agilis | reverse complement strand
TAGAAGATTCTTCTTAGTATGTATGAAATCTTTCTTTCATTGCTTTTGTTGGTCTATAAAGCCAATAATAGGGCTGTTGAATCAAAGGGTATGAACAATTTGGTGCTTTTCTTACTCATTTTAAAAATGTTTTCTAGAACTAAAAGACCAACTTCATCTCCACCAGGAGTGGATTAGTGTCTGCTTTTACATAGTCCTTCCAATATTTGTCTTTTACCAATCTTGCTAACTTTATGTGAGCAAACTTAACAACTAATAGTTGTTTAAGTCTTGATTTTTATCATCAGTACTTTTGAACCCTTTTCATATTATTGTTGATAGTTTGCATTTTTCTTTTTTAAACTGTTTATTTCAGGGGCAGCTAGGTAGCACAATGGATAGAGCACTAGGCCTGGATTCAGGAGAATCTAGGTTCAAATCTGGCCTCAGATAGCTACCTAGCTGTATGACCCTGGGCAAGTCACTTAACCCCAATTGCCTATCCCTTGCCACTCTTGTGTCTTAGAATTGTTACTAAGGCAGAAAGTAAGGGTTTCAAAAACAAAAACTGTTCATTTCTTTGACTCTCTATTGGGAAATGGCTCAGTCTCCTAGATTTGTGTCAGTTTCCTATAGCTTTTCCATTGGAAAAGTTCAATGTAAAGTATTTTTTATAATGTTTATCATTTCTTCTTGTTTTGGAGAAATTAATTTTGTTCATGCAAAAGCCTTGAGAGAGCACTAGATTTTGAATCAGAGGACCTGGTTTCAATCCTGCCTTTGACTTCTACCTCTGTGCGCTTGGACAAGTCACTTAAACCTCTCTGGCCTCAAGTTTTTCAAAAGTCAAAAGGATCCATTTGATCTAGGGGCGAAGGAAATGACAATCCGCTCCGGTATCCTGGCCAAGAAAACCTCATGGATAGCTATACTCCATGGGTTCACATAGTGCTGAATAAAACTGAATGGCCCAACAATAACATCCAAAGATGGGCAACCAGAATGGTGGGAATAGCCTTTATTACATGCCATTAGGAGGATGGGTTGAAGGAAATGGGGATATTTAAAGTGAAAAAGCAGAAAACTTCGATGGGAGATGTCTTTAAGTATTTTGGGCATGGGCTATTCCAGGGTAGAGGGATTAGCTTTGTTCAGCTTGGCCCCAAAAGGCAGAACCAAAAACAATGGATGGAAGTTGCAAACAGGCCAATTTAAACTTAGCGCCAATAAAAAATCACTTTGCAATTAGAGTTGTGAAGAAGTGGAGGGCTTCAAGAAAAGGCTTGTCAAGTTCAGCACTTAGGTCTCTTCCACTTTCAGAAATCTGAGATTCTAAGTCTCCTCAGAATCCATATCGATTTGGGGCAGCAGAAATGGACATCTTTACCTTTTTAGCAATTTGGGCAATTATAGTCTTATCTTGGGAGTTGGGGTCCTTGATAGCTGACTCCAAAGGGCCCTAGGAATCTCTTTTAATCAAAACCTTTTCCCCTCTATCCCCCTACTGCTGCCTCCACCTCCCACCCTGGGGCAAGAGTCCTAAAATATGAAGAAGGGATCTTGAATGGTATAGGAAAATTGTTGATTCCCCCTCAGAGAATTGTGGGAATATCTAAAAGCACTATCTCTTGGGCA
>NW_025340934.1:0-1135 GCF_016433145.1 Gracilinanus agilis | reverse complement strand
CTCTCTGTCTCTCTCTCTCTCTCTCTCTCTCTCTCTCCACCAAGTGGAAACAAGAATGCCACGTGGGTCTTCTGCCCCGGAGTAGGCATTACCTGGATGCCGAAAAAAACTTGAACCAAGTGGGCCGTTTAGAAGCCCTGCTGGCTGGCTCCGATTCGGAGCCGCTCCAGCACCCGAGGAGACACAGCCTGGTGTGCAGCCGAGCAAAGCGGCCACAGCCCAGCAGAAGCTCTCCATCGCGGTGGCAGCCAAGGGCAGATTTCCAGACCAGGGAAGTTTACGCAGTCAGTTTTTCCGCAGTTTCTTCCAGGCAGGCGGACAGAGAAAAGGAACAAAGGCAACCTGCGAGAAGAAGAGGCGAATTGTAAACTGAGGAGGGGGCACTCGCACTGGGCGGCCCTGAGCCCGTCTGCCCCAATCTGGTTTCTAAATTGGTTCTTCCGTATGTAGCACCCGGGTTGTTACCTGGTGTCCGCCGTTTCAACCACCCCACTTCCCGAGTTTCCCTGTTTTCATTTGGAGTAATTCCATAAGCATCACTGGCTTCTGTCAAACCGGATCACCCCCTTACAACTTAAAAAGAAAAATCCATGTCTAGAAACAACTTGGGCACCTAACCAAAATGTACATTTATTGGTCCATAAGACAGCCTCATTAAAGAAAAATGGGTCCTGAACTTGATTGCATCTAGTCCCTCTGTTAGCCTTTGTGGGTCTAACTAGCACTGCTTCCAATGCAAGACTTCGGTCTACTTAATACAGTAACACCTCTCTGCTTGGTTAAAGGTCCTTGAAACTGCTCACAGTTACAGAAGGACATCTGTGAATTTCCTCTGAGATCTACAACAAAGTATTACTTAGAGCAGTCACTCAGCAGTTCTTTTGAAGTCCAGCTCAAGCAGAAAGCTGCTTTTGTTCCAAACTCTCAACATGGAAGAGATCAAACTTTGTCCTGTTCAATTTGAAAGATTTGGGGGGAGGGGGAAGCCCAAGAAGAGAGGAAGTGGGCTGGGGAATTGTAATCTGATACCCCCTCTCTTACCTTTGAGTTCTTTCTTTCTTACATTCTTTCCTTTTCTCTTTCTTTCTTTTCCTTATCCCCTCCCTCCCTCCCTTCCTCTCTCTTCCTTCCCTCC
>NW_025340933.1:0-1079 GCF_016433145.1 Gracilinanus agilis | reverse complement strand
CTCTCTCTCTCTCTGCATATAGAACACATGTCACCAGTAATGGAAAGAATTTTTAACTGTTTTAATTTTTGCAATAGAATAAGCTAAGATGTTCATTTGCCTAGCATATAAATGCATACTCCAAAAGCTTTGGACTCTGACAACCTGCCACTACTTATTTAAATATTATGAGACTTTTGCTCAATGAATGTGTCTGAGTCAAAGAGAAATGGACTACAAAGGATGACAGAAGCTAACCTGTGAAGTGCCACATGAGTACAAAAGGTAAAAGAGACCAAACCAATCCCACAGGAATTGATGACATTCTATGCAAAGAGAGCAAGGACTTGATCTTGTGTGAGACTCGAGGTTGGGACTCTTTAACATGTGTTAAATGCAGGACTTCCTTGTACCACATTCTATATCAAGTACATAACATTGATTGTTCTGGTTCCATTATCCCAGAAAATGAAAGAAAAGGGTCAAGCCAAGAAATACTATTTCCCATATGTTTCAAGATCTAGTCTCTTTCTCTATTTCTATGATGTGACAACCTACTGTAGTCCAGACTGCTAAAATGGGTTAGTGAGTGATTGTCCTTGTGAAGTTTATGGGACATAGATCACTATAAGAATCTGTTGTGATTTGTGAATTTTTTCCTTTTCCCTAGAATTTTTTCACATTTTTGATATTCTATATTTCACTCAGAAGTTATTTTTTTAAATTTCTTTGGATTCTTTGATATTTTTGATAATTGAATTATATGCCTTATGACTTCACCATGTATCCCTGTGTGATTCATATATATATATTCATATGCATATGAATATATATATATACTCCTTTATCTCCTCAGGGGGGAATGTATTATTATCCTCCTCAGGAGGGAGGACTATATTATTGTTGTGGAGTTTGAATTTGAGCCTAATTTAGAACATGAGACTACCTCCTAGAATCCAGAGTGCAAACTTTTTGGAGAAAGAGCCATGAAGATGCCTGTAGAGACCCCATGCTTCTCCAGAAGATCCAGAGTGAACTTTGGGGGGGGGGGGAGTTAATGCATTTGTTTTGAATGTACACTCTTATAAAGGGGAATGCAC
>NW_025340932.1:0-1268 GCF_016433145.1 Gracilinanus agilis | reverse complement strand
TAAAGGGCTCTCACTCAATCGCGGGCTGAGCAACCGCCCCACCCCCACCCCCTCCACACTCATCTATAGCTCCGAAAGCAGCTAAAAAGAAATAGGGCAAGTTTGGGGCACCCATCGACTCATCAGCAGCTCCGGGACCTGTTCCTGAGAGCAGCTAGACTTAGGACCCCATTAAGTCAAAAAAAAGCACGCGAAATCTGAGCGCGCGCGCCAGAGCAGGACGCTGGGCGCAGAGTGCCGGCTGAGTAGAGGCGTGGGTGGAGGCAGAACTAAAGCCTAAGTGGGGAACCAGTGCAGACGGGTATACGACTGTGGAAGCAGCGCCCTGAGACTTGTAAAGAAACCTCCAGCAGAGGATCAAGCAAGAGGGCCCACCAGGGGGCTTGACCTTGGAAAAAACCAGAACTCAGACCTCAGGAGCCAATAGATTGCGAACAGACACTGAGCCCGAGGATAAAGCTGAGAAGCTGCTGGGCTAATGATGGCTACTCAGCATCAGCATCAGGAGGTTCAGAAGAGAAAGAATAATAACAAAAAGAAGAAGTCTTTAACACTCGACAGCTTTTACACAGAGAAAATCCAGACAACCGAGCAAACAGAGGAGGAGAACAAACAAGCATTCGGACCCTCCTCAAATAACGAAAACTCCTCACAAGCTATGGAAGAATTCAAAACTGAGATTCTGAGGAAAATGGAAGAGATCTGGCAAGAAAATAACAGTTTAAAAGGTAGAATCTTGCAATTGGAAAGTGAGGCTCAGAAATCAAATGAACTGATAAGCAAATTGAACACCAGAAATGACCAGATTGAAAAGGAAAACCAGTCCCTAAAGGCTAGAATCGAGCAATTAGAAGCTAATGATCTCTCAAGACAACAAGAACAAATAAAACAAAGTCAAAAGACTGAAAAAATAGAAGGAAATATGAAATATCTCAATGAGAGAGTGACAGACCAAGAAAACCGGTCTAGAAGAGACAATTTGAGAATAATTGGTCTTCCAGAAAAACCAGAAATTAATAAAAACCTGGACTCCGTACTAAAAGAAATTATTCAGCAAAATTGCCCTGAAGTCCTACAACAAGAGGGCAATATAGACATTGAAAGGATCCATAGAACACCCACCATATTCGACCCAGAGAAGAAATCGGTTAGAAATATTATTGCCAAATTCAAAAGCTTTCAAGCAAAAGAAAAAATCTTACAAGAAGCCAGAAAGAGACAATTCAAATATCAACGAGCACCAATCAGGATCACACAGGATCTGGCAG
>NW_025340931.1:0-3104 GCF_016433145.1 Gracilinanus agilis | reverse complement strand
AACTTTCTTCCTTTCTTTTCAAAAATATCATTACTTTCCATTTTAGAATCAATACTAAGTATCAGTCCAAGTCAGAAAAATGGGAAGGTCAAGGAAACTGGGTTTAAGTGACTTGCCCAGGGTCACACAACTAGCAAGTACTCAAGGCCAAATTTGAACATAGGACTTCCTGTGTGTAGACCTGACTCTCTATCCACTGAACCACCTACCTGCCCCATCTTACCTCTTTCAAAGTTATCTTTTGAAAAAAGAAATCCTTAACATCCATCTTAGAATCAATATTGCATACTGGTTCCAAGGTAGAAGACTGGAAAGGGCTAGGCAATGGGGTCCAGGCAATGGAGAACTCACCCAGGGACACACAGTTATAAGTATTTGAGGTCACTTAGGAAGTATCTGGGATCAGATTGGAACCTAGGACCACCATCTCTAGGCCTGGCTCTCAATCCCTTGAGCCATCCAGTTGCCTCCATAGAACAGAGTTGTCTTTCTTTACTCGGTTCTGTTGTCCTGATTTTGCTCACTTCATTCTGCATCCGTTCCTGCTACCCAGGATTCTTTGAAATCATCTCATTTCATTATTTTCTTACTATACAATTATATTCCATAACGGTCATTCATATGTAAGTCTGTTCAGTTATTTCCCAGCTCTCTAGAGGCTATGTAAGATATCCCCAATCAGGTTCTTGTCTATTTCTCTTTTTTCTCCTTTTAATCACCCCCTTCAAGATCAGAATATCACCTTCCCCCTTAACTATTCCTCCCAGTCCCATCCCCAATTGTTTCTCTGTTGAATTCAAGGGACAGGCTGTCCCAAAAGTCCTACTTCCATTTTAAGAGTTTATGTGTTTTCAACTTTGTATGTTTCAGGCAAAAGTACTACTGCCCACTGCCCTTACACCTTACACCATGTTTTTTTTTTCTCCCCTTTCCACATTGATGTATTCCTTTTACCCTCACTTTTGTTTTCCCTCAACAAATGCTCACAAAAGAATCATTCTATCCCTAATTTACCCTCCTTTGAAAGCTTCTGAAGGGACACTTGTTTCTTTTCCCCCATAGAGTGCCAACTTTACCCAACTGCTCAAATAGCTCTGCTCTTCTCAGTAGGAAAAAGTGCTTGAACGTCCACTATTTTACTGAAGTTTCATTTTCCCCATAGGATAATATTCAGTCTTACAGCTAAAGTATAGATTCTTTGGAGTTTTGAAATACTGTATTACGAATTATAACAGCTAGCCTTTCAATGCTAAGCACTTAACAAATATTATCTCATTTGATCCTCACAACAACCCTGTGAGGCAAATGTTATTACTATCCTCATTTTACAGTTGAACTCAGGTTTTCCAGACTGCTGGTGGTGATCTGCCTTGGCAAAGAGAGCACCCTCCCACAAGTTTGATTTTTTAAAATTACTTCTTATTGAAATAAACTAAACTGAGATGGGGGATTGAGAGAATGCACAGGGAAGTTGTGGCCCCCTAAAATGGAAGATAGAAAAGAGTTGCCTCAGAAGTTAGGACTCAACTTCAAGTCCTGCCTCACTAGTCCCATGATCTTGGAGAAGTCATAAATGATCCTACGATCCGTTTGTCTATTCCTTTATGGTTCTGTGCCTCAGTTTTCCCCTATGTAAAATGGGGAGGGGGTGTGAATTAGATGGTCTCCAAGGTCTTTTAAGAGTTCTAGATCTCCTCCTCCCTTCCCTCTGTCATATTTTACCCTTCTCAGAATAGCCTACAATTCAGTGACAGCAGCCTTTTTTGCTGTTTCTCCCATGAGACAGAATTTTAACACAGTTCTTCTTGACTCCAAGTCCAGCGTTCTATCTACTGAAGTAAAGTAAATGATTAAAACTAAACCCCAACTCCCACCTGCATACCTGTCTGATATGTAATGTCTTGTTCTCCTTAAGTCTAAGCACCAGACCAAAACACTGAGTCCTTTTTCTCTAGGGTAAAGTCCTGTTCCTTCCTGAGCACTGAACTGAAACCATGAATCTATTCATAGGTACTAGACCAAAGCTTCAAAAATGTATTTAAACTCCACTCTGACTATGTTGCTTTGGAACTCCTTTGCTGAGTTCCCCTAGTGCGCACTAGAAATAAAGACTTCCCTTTGCTTGGATTGCATTGTCTCCGTGTGCTCCTTGGGTGGCAATCCACTCGGACCCTAACATATGGGGGCTCGTCCGGGACTGGATTCAACCCCCTAAGGACCACTGGGACAGGGGAAGTTCTCTCCCAGATTTCGTAACGACTTCCAGAGGTGAGCAGTGTGTTTGTGAAGTGTGACTGTTTGTATGATTGTGTATGGGAGGAAGTTGGACTCTGGCTGGGCATACGGCTTAGAAGGACGTCCTATGCCAAGTCACCAGGCAAAAGTCCAATTCCTCACCTTTTTCTGAATCTGGCTAGACATTTCCTGTCTTCCGCGAGGAAGCAGGTCGGGAATGCCGGGAAGCTAATTAAGACAGGTGGGTAGGAAGTTGTCTGAAAGCTCGGAGACAAAGATACGGAGCTTCGATATGGAACTTCAGGGGGTTAGTGTCCCCCTGTCCCCCAGGAAATAATTAGGGGGAGTCCAGAGTTTGAGTCTCTGGTCGAACTAGATTCCAGGAAGTCCAGGGTTTGAGTCCCTGGCAGAACCCCAGGAAGCTCGTAGTGGACGCACTACAGGTGTGGGGATAGTAAAGAGCACTGGATCCTTTTGAGAGGACTCCGGGGAAAGGGGGATGGAGCCCTGAGCAAGCTCCCACCCCTACTCAAAATTAAGCATTAGGGCACTAGGCCCTTCTTAGAAGGACACCAGGAAAAGCATATTTTTCTCTAGGACTAAACGGCAAATTTAAAAGTGACCAGAAATTTTCCTCTCTGCACCCCTTTTTAGAAGTAGCTGGCTACTTTGCTTCAGCTAGAAAAACCAGTTCTGTCATAGTTTTTTTCTTTCTCCCTTGGAAGGAGTCCAATTGGTGATGGCCTCAGACAATGTAAAAAGTTTTAACAATTTTCACTTAGCTATATCAATCTTTCCAGCAATGTGGCATACCTGGAATTTTTCAGGCAGGTATCAGAATCCCACTTCATAGAAAAGTGAAGAAGCAA
>NW_025340930.1:0-1850 GCF_016433145.1 Gracilinanus agilis | reverse complement strand
CTTAACTTCTGTGTATTGACTTATAGGTGGAAGATTGGTAAGGGTAGACAATGGGGGTCAAGTGACTTGCCCAGCGTCACACAGCTGGGAAGTGTCTGAGGCCAGATTTGAACCTAGGACCTCCTGTCTCTAGGCCTGGCTCTCAATCCACTGAGCTACCCAGCTGCCCCGATTCTGTTAGCTTTTTAGTTGATTCTCTAGGATTTTTTAAGTAGACCATCATGTCATCTGCAAAAAGTGATAGCTTAGTCTCCTCATTGCCCATTTTAATACCTTCAATTTCTTTTTCTTCTCTAATTACTACTGCTAGTGTTTTTAGTACAATGTTAAATAATAGAGGTGATAATGGGCATCCTTGTTTCACTCCTGATCTTATTGGGAAGGCTTCTAATTTATCCCCATTGCATATGAAGCTTGTTGATGGTATATATACTGTTTATTATTTTTAGGAAAGGTCCTTCTATTCCGATACTTTCTAGTGTTTTCAATAGGAATGGATGTTATATTTTATCAAAGGCTTTTTCGGGCATCTATTGAGATAATCGTGTGGTTTTTTGTTGGTTTGCTTGTTGATATGGTCAATTATGTGAATGGTTTTCCTGATGTTGAACCATCCTTGCAATCCTGGTATAAATCCCACCTGATCATAATGAATAACTCTCGTGATCACTTGCTGGAGTCTTTTTGCTAGTATTGTGTTTAAGATTTTTGCATCTATGTTCATTAAGGAGATTGGTCTGTAGTTTTCTTTCTCTGTTTTTGATTTACCTGGCTTTGGAATCAGTAACATATTTGTGTCAAGGGGAATTTGGTATAACTCCTTCTTTGCTTATCATGTCAAATAATTTGTATATTATTGGAATTAATTGTTCTTTGAAGGTTTGATAGAATTCACTTGTCAATCCATGTGGTCCTGGGCATTTTTTCCTAGGGAGTTATTTGATGGCTTGTTCAATTTCTTTTTTGATATGGATTATTTAAGTATTCTATTTCTTCTGCTGTTAATCTAGGCAATTTATATTTTTGTAAGTATTCATCCATATCACCTAGATTGCTATATTTATTACCATATAATTGCACAAAATAGTTTTTAATGCTTGCCTTAATTTTCTCTTCATTAGAGGTGAGGTCTCCCTTTTCATCTTTGATACTGATGATTTGGTTTTCTTCTTTCCTTTTTTTAATTAGATTACCAGTACTTTGTCAATTTTGTTTGTTTTTTCAAAGTACCAACTTCTAGCCTTATTTATTAATTCAATAGTTCTTTTGCTTTCAATTTTATTGATTTCCCCCTTTAATTTTTGTAATCTCTAATTGGATTTTTAGCTGGGGATTTTAAATTTGTTCTCTTTCTAGTTGTTTAATTTGCATGCCCAGTTCATTGATCTTTGCCCTCTCTAATTTGTTAATATGTGCACTCAAGGATATAAATTTCCCCCTGAGTACTGCCTTAGCTGCATCCCACAGAGTTTGGTAAGATGTCTCATCATTGTCATTCTCTACAATGAAATTATTGATTGTCTCTATGATTTCTTCTTTAACTAACTGGTTTGGGAGAATCATATTTAATTTCCAATTAGTTTTTGGTTTGCCTGTCCAGGTGCCCTTAATAATTATTATTTTTATTGCATTATGATCTGAGAAGGTTACATTTATTATTTCTGCTCTTTTGCATTTGTTTGTGATGTTTCTATGCCCTATTAGACGGTCAATCTTTGTGAATGTACCATGTGCAACTGAAAAGGTGTATTCCTTTTTGTCCCTATTTATTTTTCTCCACATATCTATTAAATCTATTTTTTGGGGGGGATTTCATTCACCTCTCTTATCTCTTTCTTATTTATTTTTTG
>NW_025340929.1:0-1307 GCF_016433145.1 Gracilinanus agilis | reverse complement strand
GTCATAATCTGGAAAAAATTTACATATACATATGAAACATATATATATACATATATATATAATGCAACAGAAACCCACCTTAGATTCCAATGTTCTCAACATTCAAGACTCCTCTACTCCTCTAAAGTATATCATGTGTACATATGTTGATGCCTGAATAACACCAATCCTCTCCTTATGTCCCTGCCTGTTTGAAGAACGAAGACTTTTTTCATAAATAACACATAAATCTTTTTTCTTTTGTTTTATAAAATGCTGATCTAGAAACAGGCCTTTAGAAACCAAATCTAAAGTTAAAAGTTGTTATGATATCAACCTATATGCATAGTCATTTTTTTAATTCCTTGAAACTTTGTTATTTTAAGAATATTGTGAAACATTTTTGGATGATGTTTATAGAGGGGTTTTTTTTGTAGTTGTTTATTGATGCTGTTGTTAAAGTACATTGTTATCATTGAAATAGCTTTGGAAGTAATCTGGGCTAAGTCAGGTTTGGTGATGCTTATTAGCTGCTTGACACTGCTAAGGTGGGGGGAGGGAGAAGGGTTCTTGATATCATCATTGACATGAGCATTCTCTTTGAAATTGACACTTCTTATCCTTTATCTTGTGTTGGCTTGAGCACTGCTTTCCCTGAGATGGCTTCAATAAAGAAATCTACTGTGATTTGAGGACTACAAAGCCCTCTTCGAAAATGCATGGTGTGCTCACAGCTATGTCAAGAATGGATGTAATGGTGATTACATATCTCTAATTGTGCAGTTTTTCCTCTTTCTTCTCCCTCTCCCTCTTCCTCCCAATTTCTATCTCTTCCTTTTCAAAAAAATCTAGATCTCTGTATCAATTGATCTATCTACCTGTTTATCTATTCTCTCTTTCAACTTGTTCTAATTATAGTGTGGTTCAAGTATTACCATTTTCCTGTTCACTTTAAAAACTCTTTTATGTGAGATAACTTTCCCCATCTTTTCTGTTATTGCTTTTCCCTATGCATCTCTTTGTGCATCCCTGTTCCCCTTTGACTGTGATTGATCCTCTATGATCTGGGTAATAAACTATAGATCTGTCAAATGGTACCAGGTCCTGCACCTACTGGTCACAAAGGACCTCTGGAATCTCTTTCTGACCAAGTGCTTAGTTATTATTATTAAGAAGGAAGCCTGACTTTATGGGGAAATTCTGGCTAGAGAAATATCTTCTTTCTTGGTTTTAATTCATAAAACCAAGAGTATGTCTTCTTGCTACCACTGCATTTCCAAAAAGAAACTCAGTTTAAATAATCCATAGCAGAGAGTACTCCATAATTC
>NW_025340928.1:0-1301 GCF_016433145.1 Gracilinanus agilis | reverse complement strand
GAATTATGGAGTACTCTCTGCTATGGATTATTTAAACTGAGTTTCTTTTTGGAAATGCAGTGGTAGCAAGAAGACATACTCTTGGTTTTATGAATTAAAACCAAGAAAGAAGATATTTCTCTAGCCAGAATTTCCCCATAAAGTCAGGCTTCCTTCTTAATAATAATAACTAAGCACTTGGTCAGAAAGAGATTCCAGAGGTCCTTTGTGACCAGTAGGTGCAGGACCTGGCACCATTTGACAGATTTATAGTTTATTACCCAGATCATAGAGGATCAATCACAGTCAAAGGGGAACAGGGATGCACAAAGAGATGCACAGGGAAAAGCAATAACAGAAAAGATGGGGAAAGTTATCTCACATAAAAGAGTTTTTAAAGTGAACAGGAAAATGGTAATACTTGAACCACACTATAATTAGAACAAGTTGAAAGAGAGAATAAATAAACAGGTAGATAGATCAATTGATACAGAGATCTAGATTTTTTTTGAAAAGGAAGAGATAGAAATTGGGAGGGAGAGGGAGAGGGAGAAGAAAGAGGAAAAACTGCACAATTAGAGATATGTAATCACCATTACATCCATTCTTGACATAGCTGTGAGCACACCATGCATTTTCGAAGAGGGCTTTGTAGTCCTCAAATCACAGTAGATTTCTTTATTGAAGCCATCTGAGGGAAAGCAGTGCTCAAGCCAACACAAGATAAAGGATAAGAAGTGTCAATTTCAAAGAGAATGCTCATGTCAATGATGATATCAAGAACCCTTCTCCCTCCCCCCACCTTAGCAGTGTCAAGCAGCTAATAAGCATCACCAAACCTGACTTAGCCCAGATTACTTCCAAAGCTATTTCAATGATAACAATGTACTTTAATAACAGCATCAATAAACAACTACAAAAAAAACCCACTATAAACATCATCCAAAAATGTTTCACAATATTCTTAAAATAACAAAGTTTCAAGGAATTAAAAAAATGACTATGCATATAGGTTGGTATCATAACAACTTTTAACTTTAGATTTGGTTTCTAAAGGCCTGTTTCTAGATCAGCATTTTATAAAACAAAAGAAAAAAGATTTATGTGTTATTTATGAAAAAAGTCTTCCTTCTTCAAACAGGCAGGGACAAAAGGAGAGGATTGGTGTTATTCAGGCATCAACATATGTACACATGATATACTTTAGAGGAGTCTTGAATGTTGAGAACATTGGAATCTAAGGTGGGTTTCTGTTGCATTATATATATATATATGTATATATATGTTTCATATGTATATGTAAATTTTTTCCAGATTATGAC
>NW_025340927.1:0-11198 GCF_016433145.1 Gracilinanus agilis | reverse complement strand
TGGTTAGGTGTTTCTTTTGCTGTTTTCTCATTTTCCCAGCCTTTTTTGTCTGTGGACTGGGAATTCTGAAAGCTGCTTGCTTATTCTGTCTCCTCGGATGCTGGCTTGCAGAACTCCTGCACTGTGGGCTATTTTACCCTGGGGCTAGGTCAGCCCAGGCTTGAAAGCGGCAAGTGCTATGGACTGGTGCAGGCTGGTACCAGGGTCTAGGACTTCAAGAGGTGGGTCTGGGGTGCTCTGTTGTTAGTATAGCTCGAGTCTCAGAATTTTGAAGTTGGCTTAGGGCCAGTTGTGGAACCTGGAGCAGTAGGTGGGGTCAGGGGATCAGACAGCACTCCTCTGTATGGAGTTTTGCTTCCATTTCCCCTTTATCCTATAAAAATCAACTCTCTCTGTATGCTTTTCAAGTTGTATTCAGCAGGAGAGCCCCCTCACTCCATCCTGCCATCGGTTTTTTACTCCTGTCATTTTGAGGTGCTTTTTAAAGACTGGTTTGGAAGGATTGTCAGAGTAGTTTCAGCTTTATATAGCTTATATCCCGAACTCCTTTGACAAGCTTCTCTTGCCTCCCAGAAATATACATATTCCAAGTTAGGAACCTCTGACTTGGTGGATAAAGACCTTTAAATGCTAGTCAAGGAGACTTGAATCTTTCAAGTTACACATACTGGCTTTAGGAACCTGTGCAAATCCCCTCATTTCTCAGAGCCGCAGGCAAGTATTACAACTAAAAATTACAAAAGAGTTAATCTGCATTTGTAGAAGTCCTTTTGCCTAATACAGTGTGGTACTATACTATCTGTTGAATAAAAATGAAGCAAAGAAAAGGCATAGGACAGGTATTACAACCAAAAGAATAAAGAAAGGTCTGGCTTTAAAATGGCTTTTCTTTGAAGTACACCAATTGGGACCTGGAAGGGACCTCAGAGGCCATCTAGTCAAACTTCCTCTTTTAGCATAGGGAGACACTGAGGCCCAACAAAAGAAAACCATAGAACCCAAGTCCTCTGATTCTAAATCTAATGTTCTTTCCATTACACAAAGTGTTTGCTATATGGTTGTTCTCTCCAGCCTTCCTAAGAAGCTATAATGAGTCAATCAAAACTTCATTGTTGTTCTTATGGCTTTGATTTCACATTGCCATCCAAGGAAGTAAAAGGAGGCCTGGAGAAAGGGTTTTCAAGTCACTGCCTACCTACCCATGTGACCTGAGACAAACCACAACCTCTGTGAGCATCCATTTCCTCATCTGTAAAATGAAGAAGATAGCAACATCTGCTCCAGACAATTCGGACTCCTCACTGATCCTCAAACAAGGCTGGCCCTTTCCAGCATCCCTGCCTTGACTTCAGAGCTTCCATTTAGGAAGCTACTACAATCTTTTATAACCCATCCCAACTTTTCCTTGTCCAATTCTGATCCAACACCATACCACCTCATCCATAAAGGCTCCCTATTTGCCCCACTCTGCATTAATCCTCGCCTCCTCTCAGCACCTGCCTTGTGGTTTCTCTTATGGAATTTTCAATTTCTATCTTTTGTCCTGGTCCTTTGTGTTTGTGTTCCAATCCACTTCTGAAACTGTAAGCACTTGGAGGGGAGGGATAGTGGGATAGTGATGCCATCATATGTATCTATCTTGACCAGTGCTTATATAGTGAATGCTCAGTAAATATTTGGAGAACAAATGAATAAATACCTATGTTCCTTGTAAGGATCAAATGAGATAACATGTGAAATCATTTTGTAGACTCTAAAAGAACAATACACACAAAAAGGATTAGTGTGCTTTACTAAGAAAAAAATCTGGCAAACTAAAACAAGCCAGGCTAGCAAATATCAGCTTTGTAAATTATCACACACACATATTATTATTGGCTTATCCCTCTTCTAATCAGAAGACACCAGGAGAAGAGTGACCCTCCCTTATCTGTCAGTCGACAAGTATTACTATGCCCAGCACTGTACTAGGCTCAGAGAATACAGAGGCAAAGAAGGAAGCAATACCTACTAGAACTTACATTAAAAATTTAAATCTATGGGGGGCAGCTGGGTAGCTCAGTGGATGAGAGCCAGGCCTAGAGACGGGAGGTCCTAGGTTCAAATCCGGCCTCAGATACTTCCCAGCTGTGTGACCCTGGGCAAGTCACTTGACCCCCATTGCCTACCCTTACCACTCTTCTGCCTTGGAGCCAATACACAGTATTGACTCCAAGACGGAAGGTAAGGGTTTTAAAAAAAAAATTTAAATCTAAACTTTGTTCTTATGCTGATGCTGTAGCCACAACAGATCTCAAAATTCCCTGCAATTGAACTTCATGTATGAGGGTTATATTTTCCTATCTCTGCCCTGCCTGCTTCTTCTTACCTATCCCTTTTACTCTTGGGCTGGAAGACAAGCATTTGAAACTCCAGTTCATCAAACTGCTTACTTCCTATGATCTCCTCCTCTACCCTACTTCAACCATACTAGAAATTAGTTATACCCTTGTGATCTTGTTATCATCACCCACAAATGAAGTACCTATACATTCAAAAATCTGAAATCCTTTTTTCTGATTATAATCAATAGTCAGGCTTTCCACTTCTCCCTCTGCCTTTCCTTACCAAACTCTGTTCTTTACCCATGCTGTGAACTCCAGTGTCTCAACTCCTCAGTTCTCTCCCAGGACATCACACCTACACTAACCATTCTCTCCTCTTTCCCCATTTTGACCCCTTAAGTGAACTAGTTAAACTCCATTATCCTATTCTTTTAAGTTCTCAGCCCCTTTATCATACTGCTGCTTGTGCCCTGCCAAGCCTCAGCCTTGGATCTATCCCACCATTTGCCACCTTCAATCCTATACACTTGCTGCTGAACAATGGTGGAGAAAACTTCACAGTCATCCTCAGTGGATCTATTACAAATTCATGTTATACAACCTCAAATGGGCCTTTACTGCTACTAGGCAACCCTACTATGCCCTTCCTTATCAACTCGCTATCCCATCTTCTAAAGCAACTCTTCCAAACTTTTTCATCCGTCTTCAAACTTCTCATGACTCCTCTCCCCATCCCCTCAGTTAAGAACCTTGCCTCATACTTTGCAGAAAAAAATTGTGGCCATTTATCTCTTCTCCCCTTTCTTACTTCATGTCATTCAGATGCTTTCTGCCACTATTTCTTGCTTCACTCATCTCACATGAAGAGATATTACCAAGGGTAACTCCTTATCAAGGGTAATGCTTCTACCTGCCCAAGCAATCTCATGCCATCCTGAATCTTCTATCAGATTGCTCCATCATCCCTTTCTCTCAATTATTTTAAATCCCTCCTTGTTTACTAACTGCTTCCCTACTGCTCAATCTAACTTTGGTTCCCTCCTTTCACCCACTTCTCACCAGACTTCATGTGACTCCATGAAGCTATAATATTTGCACTGACCACACCCATGGAAAAGCTAAATCAGGTTAAGGGTAACCAATAGGCCTCAAACCAGCCATTGACTTAAGGGGATGTCTACTTCAAGCATGAGGAGACTTCCACAAGAAGAATGAGCAGATGAGAACAATTTGTTCCAATGGCCATGAAGTCAGCTAAAGAAGGAGATATACATACCCAAAGGGCCTTAAAAGAATGCATGCCCTTTGATCTAGCAATACCACTACTGGGTTTATATCCAAAAGAGATAAAAAAAATCTGGGCAAGGATCTGTTTGTACAAAAATATTTATAGCTGCACTTTCTGTGGTGGCAAAAAATTGAAAAATGAGGGGATGTTCCTTGATTGGGGAATGACTGAATAAATTGTAGTATCTCATGGTGATTGGAATACTATGGTGCTGTAAGGAATGATGAATTGATGGATTTCTATAAGAACTGGAAAGACCTACATGAACTGATGCAGAGTGAAATAAGCAGAACCAGGAGATCATTATACACAGAAATTGTAACATTGTGGGACGATTAAAGGTAATAGCAATGCAATGATCCAGGACAATTCTGTTGGACTTATGAGAAAGAATGTTATCCACATCTAGAGAAGGAACTATGGGAGTAGAAATCCAGAAGAAAATATGTGATTTATCACTTGTTTATATGGGTATGTGATTTGGGGTTCTGGTTTTAAAGGATTACTCTTTTTTTTTAAATTTTAAACCCTTAACTTCTGTGTATTGACTTATAGGTGGAAGATTGGTAAGGGTAGGCAATGGGGGTCAAGTGAGTTGCCCAGGGTCACACAGCTGGGAAGTGTCTGAGGCCGGATTCGAACCTAGGACCTCCTGTCTCTAGGCCTGGCTCTCAATCCACTGAGCTACCCAGCTGCCCCTAGGATTACTCTTTTACAAAAATGAATAATATAGAAATGGGTTTGAGTGATAATATATGTGTATAACCCAGTGGAATTGCTTGTCAACTCTGGGAGGGGGAAGAGATAAGGGAAGGGAGAAAACATGAATCGTGGAATCATGAAAAAAAATTTTAAATAAAAAATTTAATAGAAAAAAACAAAGCAGGAGATATAAAGAGCATAGAACTTGGGCAGACCTCGTAGATGCCAAGGTTCTCCACTGCATCCCAGGTCATCACCAGTCATCTTGACTTTTGTCACACCAGCGGACCTTGAAATGAAAGACTAACAACAAATATGCCCATGTCTTCTTCATCTTCAAAATCTTCATTTTATCTTTCCAGCCCTGCTAAATACCAACCTCTATCTTTTCTGCCCTTTGTGGCTATGCTTCTCAAAAAGGTTATCTACAATGGGTTCTTCGGCTTTCTCTCCTCTTACTCTTTTCTAATTTGGCTTCTGATCTCATCATTCAATTGAAATTGTTCTAGTCAAAGTTACTAATATTCTCTTAGTTAAGTCTCTTCTCAAACCTCATTCTCCTTGATCTCTCTGTCTTTTAACATTTCTAATCTCCTTTAACACTGATTTTGGATCGTTTTTAACACAGCCTTTAACACTGTGGATCATCCTCTCCTCCATGATACTCTTTTCTCTTTAGAGTTCTAGAACATCACCCTTGCCTGGCTTTCCTACCTATCAAACCACTCTTTCTCAGTCTTCTTTGTTGGATCCTCTTTCAGATCATGCTTTCTAGCAGAAGGTTACAAGGATTCTGTCCTGGGCCTTCTCTTTTCCCTCTACTATTTCATTAGTGATCTCATCAGCTTCCATAGATTTAAGTACCATTTCTGTGCTAATAATTCTTAAATCTTCTTTTCATGCCCTAACCTCTCTGTTGTCATTCAGTCTTTTTCAGTCACTTCCAACTCTTCCAGATCCCACATAGGTTATCTTGGCAAAAAATACTAGAGAGGCTTGCCATTTCTTTCTCTAGCTCATTTTACAAATGAAAGGCCTGATTTGAATGCAGGAAGATGAGTCTTCCTGACTCCAGGCCTGGTACTCTATCCACTTCACCACCTAGCTGCCCCTAGTTACCTTCACTGCTGACCTCTAATTTCATATCTCCAACTTCCTTTTAGACATTTCAAACTGGTTATCTTAAACTCAACATATCCAAAACAGAATTCATTATCTTTTCCCCTAACCTCCCCACCACTGGCACTGTCCTGATAAGTCCCTTATCACCTCTCACCTGGACTACTGAAATAGAATGCAGGTAGGTCTGCCTGCTTTCAAGTCTCTCCTCACTCCAATCCATCCTTTCCACTCAGTCAAGTGATTTTGCTAAAGCTTTGGTCCAAACATGTTAGCTCCCTATTCAACAAACTCTAATAGTTCCCCTAAGATCAAATATAAAATCCTCTGTTTTGCATTCAAAGTCCTTCATAATCTAGCCCCTTCCTACCTTTCTAGTCTTACTTTCTGCCACATATTCTTTAACCTAGTAAAACTGACCTCTTTTTTGTCCCACAAATAAGACACAATCTTTCTGCTCCTTGCATTTTCTCTACCTGTCCCCTATGTCTGGAAATGATCCCTCCCCTAAGTTCTACCTCCACCTTTCTTGAAGACCCAACTAAAAACTAATCTTCTACTGAAAGTCTTTCCTAAGCCTAGGTGGTACAGTGGATAGAACATTAGGCCTAGAGTCAGGAATAGATGAATTCAAATCCAGATCCAGACACTTACTAGCTGTGTGACTCTGGATAAGTCACTTAGTTTCTGTCTGCCTCAGCTTTCTCAACTCTACAATGTGGTAATACTAACATCTGTCTCTGAGGATTATTGTAAGGATCAGATGAAATAATATTTGTAATGTGCTTAGCACACTGCCAGGCACATAGTAGAGCTTAATAAGCACTTGTTTTGTTTCTTCCTTCCTTCTTTCCCTCCCTATAATGTGAAATAATAGGTCTAAGCCCTATCTCTTTGCTTATCCCATACCCTGTATATTTGTTTCTCTATGAATATGCTGTATCCCTCCAGCAGAATGTAAGCTCTCAGAGGGCAGAAGTTGCCTCACTTTTATATTTGTGCTCCCAACATAAATCATGTCTGACAAACAGCAGGCACCTTATAAATGTTTGACTGATTGATTGTAGAAAGCCCCACCATTTTGAGCATTATCCATTATCCAGATTCCCGAGGATGGGGGTGAAGGTAATTTAATTCATACATTTAAGATGAAATAAGAAAGACACAATGGAATGTAGGCAAATAAGCCTGTAGCCTCCCAGGGAAACAGTCAAGAAAAAACATACGAAGCCTAGAGGACTCTGTGTCTGGAGACAGCAAGAGCAGAGGGCTACACCAAAAATGCCCTAGGGAGGTAGGACATCCATATTAAAAACCTTGTAAGCCATGAGAAAGCCAGCACTAAGTGTGATCAGAGGGGGATACCATAGGCCCTTCACTTAGAGCTCTCTAGCATTCTGACTTTAGGCACTACAGAGGATCCTGAAGATCCAGAAGACCAAAACCCAAAATTCTAGGGAGCCTTAACCTGAGAAGTAAGAGTCAGCATAGGAAATGAAATGAATCTGGGCTATACCAAAGAAGGCCAACCCCTGCACTCAAAAGGTCAGCAAGGGGCAGAGGTTGAACCTAGCAAAAGTCACAGTTTAGGAACTAAGGCTGGACGAATGAGTAAACTGAAGAAGACACTGATCACTGTAAAGAATTACTGTAAAATGAACAAACAGCTCTCAAAAGAAGAATTATAAGATTATTAACAACCATATGAAGGGATATTCCAAATGACTAATAATAAGGTAAATGTAAACCAAAATTATCATGAAGTTGTTTCCATTAAACTTGAAAAGATGACAAAATTTGGGAATATTCACGGTTGGAAGAGTTGTAGAAAGATAGGTACACTGATGTATATAGTTGGTGGAGTTTTGAACCAGTATAACAATCTTGGAAGGCAATTTGCAAATAAAGTGACTAAAATATCCATACTCTTTGACCCAGAGAGTCCTCTACTAGGCATATATTCCAAGGAAGTTATTAATAAGAAATCACCAATATACATCAAAATAGAGAAGCATTTTTTATGGTAGCAAAGAACTAGAACAAAGTAGGTATGGCACATTAACAAAATGGATATTACTACACTATAAGAAATGATGAATGTGGGGGAAATAGAGAAGCCTAGAAAGATTTACATGAACTGAGGCAGAATGAAGTAAGCAGAGTCAAGAAAACAATCTGTACAATGACTACAATGATGTAAATGGGTCAACTACAAAACAAAAGAAAGCAAATGTGGCAAAATCACAAAATACTAGCAGAACCCCCAAACAGAGATAATCTCTTTTTTCTTTTAAAAGATATCCCCATTCTACTCTTTGGCTGAGGTGAGAGGTCCATAGGTATAGAACACTGTATATATTTTTCAGACTTTTGATATACTAATTAGTTTTGCTGGTTTCTTTTCTCTTCTTCCTTTTTATTTTTAAAAGTATTGTTTATTATATTGGATGGCTCTCTGGGAGGTGGCAGGGGAGGCATCCTGGAGTAATTCTGTGAATCAAAATACAAGAGAGATCAATAAAAATGTATTTTTTAAAAAAGAACACAGACCCAACAAAGAAATATGATACTTCCCCTCCACTCCTTTGTAGACGTGGGGAAGTCCATGAATGTGGAACATTACATATATTTTCAGATTTTCTCCCAAGAATTAATATTTTCCCCCTTCTCCCTTTTTCCCCCCACACCTTCAATTTCTTCTGATTGATGAGTTTTAACCCTGAACTTCTATTTGAGGACTGGCTCAGGGTAGCCCATGCTCTCTTCTCTTTTGACTATGAGCAAGGATGAAGCTTTGCAGAGAGGTGATATGGATCCAAGGTCAGGAAGAAACAGACGTTTTTTGGATATAGTTTCTATGTGTTTTACTTGACTGCTTACTTGTTACAAGTTTTTTTTCCATCTTAGAGTGGGGAGTCAGGAAGAGGGAGCAATATTAGCAATAATGCAAAAAAAAGCAATATTTTTAAAGGCACACAAAAAGAAATTTTAGAAGAAAGCACTGGCAAGCAGTGCAGTTTAAAAACAAACTCTGAAATTCACCATTTTTAAAAAAGGAAAGTGGAATTAAAGATATACCATCCATTTCATACAGAATATTTCACAGAGAACTCTTGGTATTCTGCTGCATTTTTGGAAGGAAGCACTTTGTTTTGTTTTGGTGATTGATTTTAGAATAAAAAGTAAAATTAAGGGGGCAGCTGGGTAGCTCAGTGGAGTGAGAGTCGGGCCTAGAGACAGGAGGTCCTAGGTTCAAACCCGGCCTCAGCCACTTCCCAGCTGAGTGACCCTGGGCAAGTCACTTGACCCCCATTGCCCACTCTTACCAATCTTCCACCTATGAGACAATACACCGAAGTACAAGGGTTAAAAAAAAGTAAAATTAAAAGAGAGAGAAGCAGTGTTCAAGATTTCACTTTTGTATTTCTCTCCCCAGAAGCTAGCAGTGTACCCCCTGTAAAGCAGACATAATAAGGTAGAGAAAATCCAGACATCAACAACAAGAAAAGGGAAGGGTCTCAAGTTCTTACCCTATGAGGATAGATGGAAGGAACTGCAGATGTTTAGTCCAGCAAAGAGAAGATTTAGGAGGGACAGAGTAGCTCCCTTTTGGCATATAAAAAAGCTGTTACATGCAAGAAAGATTAGACATGTTCTGTTGGGCCCCAGAGAGTGAAATCAGGAGCTATGGTTAAAAGTCACAAAGAGGCAAATTTAACCTTAAATAAAAGGAAAGACTTCCAAGGAATGAGAACTGCCCCAAAGGAGCATAGGCTTCCTGAAAAGTGTAATCAGACATAATCAATATCCGACCTAACCTTGATGTACTTCTAGTTTACTTAAAAGGTTTTGGTGGTCCCTTTCATGAGTCAGGGCGGAGGTGCCCCCCCCCCCACCCAAGGTGAAGAGGAGAAGGGAGGCTGGAGACCAACAAAGTTCCCAACTAGTGATAATACCTTACCAATGTAAAAAACAAATGATTCTTTTGAAATCACTTTCACAGCCTCCCTTAGGCAGGTTTCTGGAAACCCTCTGCCACCCCAAGGCAGAGCAACATTGATTTTTTGCCATCAAAGCTTGCGAGGGCTGTAGGGAGACATAGAATGCTGCCTTTATCAGAGGGTCCCCCTCTCATCCTCTGAAACTCAGCCTGGATTCACTGCCCATGGACTAGCTCACTCCTACTCCATGGTACTCTCCCCAAGCTAATGATATTGAACCACTCCACTGCTGGGAAAAAAAAACCTTCTCCTCAACCCCAACCCTTCACTCTAATACACTTCAAACCATAACACACCCCCACCCCCATGCAACCTTATTTCCCACTCCAGATCTGCCTGCCTCTTCAACTGTGTCCTCTGGAAATCCTGCTCCATAATTAGCAAACTTCCTTTCATTTTAAACCTCTTCCTCTCTATCTCCTTCCACCTCCTGGATTATCCTGAGGCTGGATTCCCTCCAGATATCTCTGACCATCCTTTTCATTACTGGTTGTACTTTTACTCTTACCCCTCAATTCAATGGTCTCAGTGGACAGTGAAAAAACTCCTTGCTCTCCTATTACCACTTCTAGACTCTCCCCGTCTATTCCCTCATCACTCACTCAGCAAGTCCTCCTCTTTTGAGGTTCACCTTCTCCAAATTTATCACCCACACCAGATCCTGATAGCTGATACTTACCAATCCCCAGGACATTCTTTCTATCTCAATAATTTCAGTGCAGAGCTCAGAAACTCTTTCCTACCCCAACTCCTTTGTTCTTACTAGAATTCTAGAATATGTATGCTGATGATCCCTCAAATACACACAAATGCTTTTTCACTTTCTCAATAGACTTAGCTTCAGTTACCTACTCCATTGCATTTCAGCTGCACTTGGGGACTTCCATGATAAAAAATTCCAGAGTCTTTTATCTTTCTGGAAAGCATTCCAGAAAATATTTTCTTTTTATCTATTTGATGATAATTTTTTATCATTACATCTTTCCTATTGGCTTACCTATTTTCAACCTATTCTTTATCCTTACTATGACCTCCAATCTCCCCTCTCCATCAGTAGTTTCCAAGGATATTATCTCTGCTCTGGTTATATGCTCCTACTTTTCCAGTCTCCACCACCAGTCATCCTATTCAATTCCATACTATACTCTTGAACCATTTGTTCTCTTGTCCTATCTCCCATCATGCCTTGCCAAACCAAACCTGGATTACTCTTACCATTGGCTTCCCTGGTTCTGATTTATATGCTACTCAAAGGAACTAGAAGAAATGACAAAACCATGACTAGATTCTCTACCAGTTTATTCTATGTAATTTCAACTGGGCTCTCAGGGCAGCAAGGCAAAACTGATGATTCCTCCATCAATGGATTCTCTGTACCATTCCCCATCGGGGGTATTTCAAATTTTTTTTTTATCCTCCACACTTCCCTAACTTGCTTTCCCCTACCCTCTGAAATGAGGATCATACCTCCTTCGCTGAGAAAAATTAGGCTATTCACTGAGATCTCCCTCTCTTATCCTTCTAATTTTACATCCCTCTGACATCACCCCCACTCTTCAACTGTGTTCTCTGGAAATCCTGCTCCATAATTCTCTCCTTCACTCTATTCTCTGATGAAGAGGTAGCCTTTCTCCTTGCCAAGGCCAATCTCTCTCTCTCTCTGTCTCTGTCTCTGTCTCTGTCTCTCTGACTCTCTGTCTCTCTCTCTGTCTCTCTCTCTGTCTCTCTCTGTCTCTCTCTCTGTCTCTCTCTCTCTCTGTCTCT
>NW_025340926.1:0-10898 GCF_016433145.1 Gracilinanus agilis | reverse complement strand
CAATAATATTTCTAACCGATTTCTTCTCTGGGTCGAATATGGTGGGTGTTCTATGGATCCTTTCGATGTCTATATTGCCCTCTTGTTGTAGGACTTCAGGGCAATTTTGCTGAATAATTTCTTTTAGTACGGAGTCCAGGTTTTTATTAATTTCTGGTTTTTCTGGAAGACCAATTATTCTCAAATTGTCTCTTCTAGACCGGTTTTCTTGGTCTGTCACTCTCTCATTGAGATATTTCATGTTTCCTTCTATTTTTTCAGTCTTTTGACTTTGTTTTATTTGTTCTTGTTGTCTTGAGAGATCATTAGCTTCTAATTGCTCGATTCTAGCCTTTAGGGACTGGTTTTCCTTTTCAATCTTGTCATTTCTGGTGTTCAATTTGCTTATCAGTTCATTTGATTTCTGAGCCTCACTTTCCAATTGCAAGATTCTACCTTTTAAACTGTTATTTTCTTGCCAGATCTCTTCCATTTTCCTCAGAATCTCAGTTTTGAACTCTTCCATAGCTTGTGAGGACTTTTCCTTATTTGAGGAGGGTCCGGATGCTTGTTTGTTCTCCTCCTCTGTTTGCTCGGTTGTCTGGATTTTCTCTGTGTAAAAGCTGTCGAGTGTTAAAGACTTCTTCTTTTTGTTATTATTCTTTCTCTTCTGAACCTCCTGATGCTGAGTAGCCATCATTAGCCCAGCAGCTTCTCAGCTTTATCCTCGCGCTCAGTTCTGTTCGCAATCTATTGGCTCCTGAGGTCTGAGTTCTGGTTTTTTCCAAGGTCAAGCCCCCTGGTGGGCCCTCTTGCTTGATCCTCTGCTGGAGGTTTCTTTACAAGTCTCAGGGCGCTGCTTCCACAGTCGTATACCCGTCTGCACTGGTTCCCCACTTAGGCTTTAGTTCCTGGCTGTTTCTGCCTCCACCCACGCCTCTACTCAGCCGGCTCTCTGAGCCCAGCGTCCTGCTCGGGCGCGCGCGCTCAGATTTCGCGTGCTTTTTTTGACTTAATGGGGTCCTAAGTCTTGCTGCTCTCAGGAACAGGTCCCGGAGCTGCTGATGACTCGATGGGTGCCCCAAACTTGCCCTATTTCTTTTTAGCTGGGTTCGGAGCTATAGATGAGTGTGGTGGGGGTGGGGGTGGGGCGGTTGCTCAGCCCGCGATTGAGTGAGAGCCCTTTATAGCTTGGAAATGTCTCGATTCCACGTACCTTCCACGCTGTGCCCTGTTGTGGGGTTCCTCCGTTCGTCTGGACTTATTTTTATGTCCCCTTGAGGAGTTTTGTGTGTTTCGGTCAGGAGAGGTTAAGAGCTGCTTCTTACTCTGCCGCCATCTTAACCCGGAACCAGTCTTCAGACTTTTGGCAGCACAGCAAAGTTAGTAAAATGGAATGATATGGTAAAGACAGGCACAATGTCTTAGAGGGATAGTAGTTGCTACTGGTCATTTTAAAATTGTTTGAAATGCATTTCAAAGGATTCAACTTTGAAATTTCAGTTTCCTATCAGAATGAATACAAAATGCACTTGTTAGTTGAATGAGGTATGGAGAAAGTGTCTGGCTCAGAGATACTTAGCTATAGAGACTGTCCCAAAAGTCATAATGCAGCTTTAAGCTTGCACTAATAGTTATGGGGTATTCCCTTCCCTCACTCCCTACACACCTGCCATGGCACCCATCACAATACAGCCAGGTCTTGACATCCTGTGCAGTTCTTAGTCCCATTTATCCATAAGTCCTTGAGAGAGTATCTACCTGCCCTGATGGAAGCCTAACAGTGTATATAGCAAAGTATATTTTAACAAGATAATAAAGAAAGGTCTTTCCCTCCATGCCTCTCCTCCCCCCCACCCCCGGCCCCCTTTACTGTGACAACCTACCCATAACATTTTTCAACCAGTGGCACTGATGGTGTCAAACTAACTTATTGGAAGGGGCTACCTTGACTTCACTGACCTCTTGGATGGAGGTCTTCTGATATGTCTGGAAATTTAGCACTTCTTGAATCTTCAATCCCATCAGATACTAACTGTATCTAAAGACTTTGATCCCATCAGATATTAGTCACTTCTTCCCTTTGCCACCTCCCTCCTACCCACTCCTCCCTTTTGGTAGTTTATTTTAACTCACTCCTAGGGGAAGCTTGGAGGTACAGTGGATTGTGCCAGAATGGAGTTGAGAGAAACTGGGTTTAAATCTGGTCTTAGAAATTTCATAACTGTGTGCCCCTGGGCAAGCCACTTAATCTCTTTTGCCTAGACCTTGTCTTTCTGTCTTAGAGTTATTAAAGAGATAGCAAGTAAAGGTTAAAAAAAAACAAAACACACCCACCCACCCAACAAATATTAACTTCTTAACTTCCAATGCTTCCAGAAAGACTTTTCTAGATGATTCCCTTGAGATGACACTTATAACAAAGAAAAGGGGAGTTATCACCCTAAAAACAACTCAATTTTGGACCTTCACATTGCAGGTATAAGATGATTTTTATATTAAGATGAATCAAAGCTTTCATTAATTAGAAAAAAAAACCAAGAAAAGCAATAGTGAAAAACATTCTTGCTCCAGAGTCCCAAAATATTGTGCAACAAGAATTGGGTAAGAATTCATGTCAGCATTATCATAGATTCACCTAACCTGAGAGATGAGAACCTTTTCCCATCTTTATAAGATTTTTTTCATGTACATTTTCTAGATAATTGCTATAGGAAGCCAATGCCCAGTTAAATGATGTTTTCTTTTTTCTGAACTATTAATTGTTGTAATTTTTAGCTGATATTACCAATTCTAGCTTTGGAGGTGCAAAAGATGAAGACTGTAAGCATCTTACAGGAAATGTCATAACTGAAACAAAATGTAGAAGGAAAAATACTGTACATAGCATACATTTCCAATAATTTGGAATAATAATACATATGTTTTCATAGCTGATATGAATATTATTATAAAAGTAATGATTTTTCATGTTCCCATACTATGAATAGAAATAATGAAATTATTTTGTAATTTTATTCAAGTGTAGTAAAATAAATTTTGGTACATGTGCATATAAGATTTCTGAGATTGATATCTACTCTCAAAAGAATACTAACAATATTTCAGCATGGTTTAACTCTTCAATTGAAAATGCTGTCCATTTTCACTGATTCTTTTTTATTTTGTCATCATATTTATTTCCAAAAATATAACTCCCACATCTTCTCCTACTCAGGTTGATGTTCCTTATAAAAAACATACTAAAAGTGTGAAAAAAAGAGAGAATAGTTGGGCAAAATCAACCAATCCAGAAGTCTCATCTGATAGTATATGCAATATATCCAGGATTCCCATCTTGTCAATGAAAAGAGAGAGGATCATTGTCTCAACTCTTCACTGTGGCTTGTTTGGTCATTATAATGACAGTGATTTCATTATTTTTTCTGCTACAGTGTAATTTTTAATATAGTTGTTAACAGTTTGCAGTTTTTCTTTTGAGAACTGTTTGTTCATATCTTTTGACCAATTATGCATTTAATATTAAGGCTTGGTCTTTTTTATGTTAATTCTCCATATATCAGGCTCTTAGAAAATTTTAATTTAGAGATTTTCCTCAAATGAGAGCTCCCCATGTTCCCTTTCTTACAGTGATTTTGTTTATATATAAATTGATAAGTTTCATTTGATAAAAATTATCTATTTTAACTTTTTTTTAAATTTTAAAACCCTTACCTTCTGTCTCCAAGGCAGAAGAGTGGTAAGGGTAGGCAATGGGGGTCAAAAATGACTTGCCTAGGATCACACAGCTGGGAAGTGTCTGAGGTCAGATTTGAACCTAGGACCTCCTGTCTCTAGGCCTGGCTCTCAATCCACTGAGCTGCCCAGCTGCTCCCTTACTTTAACTTTGTAACGTTATCTATTCCTTGTTTTCTTAAGAATTCTCTTGAGTGAAGAATTTATGACCAGATAAAATATAGAGCACTATAGCATATTAAATGGATGATTTTGATTACATCAAATTAAAAATATTTCACACAAACAAAATCAATGTAACCAAGATAAAAAGAAGAGCAGAAAACTGGGAAAAGTGGGGGATTTTACAGCATGTTTCTTTGATAAAGGCCTTATTTCTCAAATATATAAAGAACTGAGTCAAATTTATAAGAATATAAGTCATTCTTCAATTGATAAATAGTCAAAGAATACAAACAGGTAGCTTTCAGAGGAAGACATCAAAGCTACCTTTAGTCATATGAAAAAAATGCTCTAAATCACTACTGAGTGTGGAAACGTAAATTAAAAGAACTCTGAGACACCACCTCACACCTATCATATTGGCTAATATGATAGAAAAGAAAAATGCCAAATGTTATAGGGGATGTGGAAAAATAGGCCACTAATGCACTGTTAATGAAGTTGTGAACTGATCCAAGCATTCTGGAAAGGAATTTGGAACTCTACCTAAAGGGCATACCTTTTGATTCAGCAATACCACTAGTAGGTCTGTACCTCAAAGTAATAAAAAAAAGAAAAGAACCTAGTCGGTAGGTCTTTTGGTGGTAGCAAAGAATTTGAAACTGAAGGGATGTCCATCGATTGGGGAATAGATGAACAAGTTGTGGTAAATGGTTTGATGGAATATTATTATGCTATAAGAAATGATGAACAGGATGCTTTAGGAAAAACCTGGGAAGACTGACATAAACTGATGCAAAGTGAAGTGAGCAGAACCCGGAAAACACTGTACATAGTAACAACAATATTGCACATTGATCAATTATAAATGACTTAATTATTCTTATCAATGTAATGATCCATGAAAATTCTTGTAAGGACTTAAAACCTTCAGAGAAAAATCTAATGGAGCCTTAATGCAGAATGAAGCATACCTTAAAACTTTATTATTGTTGTTGTTGTTCGGTTTTTGTTTTCTTTTGTAACAGGCAAATATGGAAATATTTTGTATGACAGCACACATATATGTTAAATTGTTTGCCTTCTCAAGAGAGGGAGAAAAAGGGAGGGAAAGAATATGAAACTCAAAATTTGATAACAAATGTTAAACATTTTTGTTTAGCTGTATTTGAGCCAAAAAAATTAAATGTAAATTAAAAAAAGAATACTTCTAGCAGCAAAAATGGTCAAAGATACCTCTATTTCCCTCCATTTTAGAAAAGTAATGTGACCTTTTCAAATTTATTTTGGTATATTGTACAAGATAATGATTTAGAAAAAAAATTTTTCTTGCCAAATTGCTTTTCAGTTTTTCTAGGAGCACTTAAAAAAATAGACTGACTCCTTTTATCTTGCCCAGGCTGGATGTATTGGGTCAATACCACTCTAATCAACAGCTTTAACCTACTGTTTCTGACCTGTGCCAGATCTCTCCTCTTTAGGTAACCTTATGAATTCCTCCTCTGAGGGTACTTCTATATTAAACCTATCAACATAATCCACTGTTGCTCAGACTTTCAAAAATCAAGATACATTGGTCTCTGCCTTCCTAGTACTTGGAATTACAGATGTGTACAACCATACCTGGACCCACATTATTCTTAAGAGATTCTAAGAGATCATGGATTTTGTATAAATTTTCTCAATATGATAGAGTTGCCCTTCTCTTTGTGATGAAGATATATAAAACTGATTCTATTTACCTGGACTCAGAGTGAAGAAACTGTCTTTATGACTCAGGATAAAATGAGGAAACCACTTGTCTTTGAAAATTACATCCTGGCTGAAGTTCACCTGCCACTGGTTCATTCCATACCAGTTCTCACGGTCTCTCTGAGCTAAGCTAGCCAAAAGTCCTTGGGCTTTGTGCAAACATGTCTGGTTCCAGACTTGGTATCTCTGATTGAGCTTATCACTTGGCTTCAGATATGGGACATCTGGCCCTAAGACTCATTGTGTCATTGTATTGCTGACACCTTGAGTCTGAGTTACTCCTTACTCTAATCTTGCTCTCTAATGTGCTAAAAATATGTGCCAAAGATGTCTGTGTTCCCTCTTGCACCTGGGAATCTGTCACCCATTCCTGGGAACTCTCTGCCCCAAATTCCACCTTGGATTGGCCTCTTCTAGTCTCTTTCCCATTTCTCTTCACTAGGAATTATAAAAGTAGCTGCTTGTCAACTATTCTTTGAGTGCTTATTGGTTTTGGACCAATTTGCTTCTATGCACATGTATGTCTGCTAAATACAGATTATCTTGATTTTAAGGCATGGCATCTCTCCCTTTTTTCTTGGTTTTGGGAAAGCAGGACAAAGGTCTTTAAGGGTCTCAGTGCCCCAGAGTATTTGCTCCCCTTTAGGGTAAAGAGAGACCTAAATTCCATTGAGTTCATACTTCAGTTTAAAATTTAGTGCTTGAAGGGACCTTAGAGATCATCTAGGCCAGTGGTATCAAACTCAAATAGAAACTGAGGGCCACTAATCCATGCATAAATATCCCTGACAGGGCATATTGAAAGTTTAACAATCTAATGTTATGTACATTTTATTGTATTTGTAGTTATTTTGTTAAATGTTTCCCTCTTGCATTTTAATCTGGTGCAGAGTGTTGATGGGATGCATGAAGCTACATGTTTGACACCTCTGATCTAGCCCAGCCTCCTCATTTTTGTGGATGAGAACACTGAGGTCTAAAGAGTCTGTGAATATGTGGGTAATAAGTAGCAGAGATAGATTACACCTTGGTTTCCTGATTCCAAGTTCCACACACTTTCCAAAGCACCACATTGTTTGTCTTAAATTTTCAAAGAGATTATCTTGCATACAAAAAAGACCCAGAAAACTAGATCAAGTTATGTTTTCTGCATACTTCTCTTTTCCAGGGGCATAGGGGAGGGCTTAACTGTGCTATAATATATGCTTCGCCCAAATATTTCTAAAGGTTAAGGGGACCTGTTTAACTGGCTTTGTTGTATCACCTGCCTTAAGCACATCTAAATAAAAGGCTACCATAAAGACCTGATCAGAAGCACGACTTTCTGATTTCACAGATTAGGACACTATAGCCCAGAGCGATCACAAGGTTTGATCTATTTATTGTTCACAGCTATTAGGAGTGTAAAAAGAGACTCTTACTAATACATTACTCAATCTTTCAGCTATTTATGCAAAAAATACCTGTGCCAACAAATCATTCTCCTTAAATGTATTAATAAGAACTTGGAAGTTTGATAATTGTAACAGAAAAATCTTACAGTTTTCTTTTCTTTCTTTTTTTTTTTAAAGGAAATTAAGGACAAAAAAAGGTAACTTGCCAGGATCTCACAGCTTGTAAGTGGCAGGGACACTTACGTCTTCTAGTTCTGGATGCAATGTCCTTCCTATTCACCACCACCTTTCCCAAGCCTTAGGCCAGAGAGAAGAAAGTTTCTCATTGCCTTGAGGGAGACCCTTTATTACAGGCATGTAATATGGTAGACCATCTGTACTGAAAGAAAATAATTTCTGTAGACTCAAAATTTACAGCAAGGACTCAAGACTACTTTTGATGTTCCTATGTCTGGGTGCTTCTGCAGTGGACAGAACCTGTGTGTCTGGTAGTTAGGAAGACCTAAATTCAAATCAATCATCAGAAATTATTTTCCTAGCCCTTCTTCCATAAATCATATCCTACTTTTTTATAGCTACTTTTAAGGTTTGCAAAACATTTTAATGTGACCCTCACAGCAACCTTGTGAAGTGCAAGCTTCATCCCCATGTAAAAGAGGAGAAAACTGAAGCTCAGAGAGGTTGAGTAGTTTGTCATTGGTCACAAAGGTAGTTCAAGACAGAGCCAGGATTGATAATAATAGTAGCAATAATAATGATAAATGATAATGCTTTTATGTAATGCATTATGGTTTGCTAAGTGTTATCTCATTTGATCCTCACAACAACTCTATGAGGTAGATTATTATCCCTATTTTAAAGATGAGGAAACTGAGGCAGAGAACTTAAAACATTTGCCAAGGGTTACTTAGCTAGTAAATGTCTGAGGGCATATTTGAACTTGAGTCTTCATGACTCCAAATTCAGCACTGACTTTCCCTTAAAAAATAATAGTAACTACTGATTCTCAAGCCAGGCCGACCAAAAAGAGAGAAAAAACTACATACTAATCTCCTTAATGAACATAGATGCAAAAATCTTTTAAAAAGTACCAGCAAAAAGACTGTAGCAAGTTATGCTTATATAAGAAATTAAAATGGAATTAATGCAGAGGCTTAGGTATATACTACAAGTTAAAATCAGCAGTTAGTCCACAAGCCCCAACATGCGCACATACCAGAGCCTCCTTCTGTGTTGGTGAAGGCTTCTAGTCTCTGGGCTTATGCAACTTAAGTCTCACCTTTCACTCTATTACAGCAGTTGACAAAACTTTTTTATTACGTGCCCTAGTATTAAAAAAAGAATTCAGGACACCCACCTCCTGTTATGTATATATTTACTTGTGTATAAATTATCTACATTTACTATCCAAGTAACAGTTGTGTACATTACAAATGTTATACAAAGCTGAACTTTTAAAAAGGATAACATAAAGATAAATTTCTATTTGATCCTAAAGGCAATAGGGAGGCACCAAACTTTATTGAATAAAGGAGTTATGTGATCAGCCATGCACTTTGGGAATGATTACTTTGCCTATGGTATAGGAATGGATTAAAGAAAAGAGAGACTTGAGGCTGGGAGACCAATTAAGAGGATATTATAATATGTGGTGAAAAGGTCTGGACAGGAGATGGAGGCTGGAAAGGAGGCTGTGTGAAGGGAGAGGAGACAAATGCAATAGGGGCTGTCAAGGTGTGAATAACAAGATTTGGCAACTGGTTATATATGGGACACAAGGAAGAGTGAGCAGCCAAAACTGGGAAAGAGGTTGTCAATCTGAATGACTAAAAGTATAGTAGTTCCCTCAATAATAATAGGGAAGGGTCAGCTAAGTGGCTCAGTGGATAGAGAGCCATACCTGGAAATGGGATGTTCAAATCTGACCTCAAACACTTCCTAGCTGTATGACCTTGGACAAGTCACTTTACCTCCATTGCCTAGCCCTTGGTGATAGATCAATTCTAAGATCAAAGGTAAGGGTTAAAATAAAACAGCAATAGAAAAACTTGAAGGGTTTTAGGAGAAAAATAAAATAATGAAAACTTTAATGATCAAATCCATCCTTGCTTGTTTTTCCTATGATATTCACTCCTTCCAATCCAAATTAAAGGGAGAAGAGGCACTTTAACTATCAGAGCCTAAGATGGAAGGGGTGTCTGCTTCAGTCATAAGATAACATGAAGGAGAGGGGCCAGATATCCTGGGAGGAGGCAGGGAAGGGCTCTCAATGGCACCAATGCAGCTGCTACTAGGAGTCCCTACTTGGGTAGAAGTTAGCTTTTAACCACTCTTGAGAGGTTGTGAAGGAAAGGGGGAGATAGCATAGTGGGTGGAAGGGGTAGAGAGTGGAAATTCTGAAGGTTACAGATTGTTTGGAGATAAGCTTCACTGGCTTGCAAAGGTAGAGGGTGATGTGATGCACCTTTCCATCTTCTTGTTGGGATTAGGTTACCACCCTTAGTCCTTGGTGTCCCGCTGCACTGTCCCCTACCTCTGGGTAGCCCTCTGTCAATGCTGGGCACCTCTGGGTCCCTTGATCTGTCTTGTATGCGTTACAGCCTGTGCTTGTTTGTATTGGTGCTATGTTGTGTCTGTCTGTGTCCAGCAAAGTGCAGCAGTGCTGTGGTCTCCGTGAGCCTACCCTGTCTATATACTCTTTGTTCCATCTATTCTTCTCTTGGTGCTATGTTCTTACTGTCCCTAAGTAGAGTGGTGACACCACAGAAGCTTTGGGCTAATAAATGAACGTCAAACGGGAAAAAAAATAAAATAAAAACCAAAATACGTGGTTCAATGTGGAACTTCACAGGGATTTAAGAATTAAGTCACAAATCTTAAGAATCAAGAGTTTGATAAGATGCCAGATGAAGGTATTACCTCTTCAAGAAAGTTTGAAGACCACTTTGGAGACCACTGACCACCCTTTTCAGAGACACTGGAGTCTCATTGCAGGTAGAGTAAAGAAGAATGGGCTTGGAGTCAAGAAAGACCTGAGTTTAAGTTTGGCCTCTAATATTTACCAGCTGCATGACTCAGAATAATTCATTTGGGCTTCCATTTTGTCATCTGTAAAATTGGGAATAAAACCTGCTGTGCCTACCTCAAAAGATTTGGGTAAGGATCAAATAGGATGCAAAGTCTTTTATAAATATTAAAGCTCACTTAATCATTAGCTGTTATTCCTTCTCTATTCAGTCATCCTTTATCTTCATTACTGCACTCAGCTCTCTGGATCACCTTCAAATTCCCCAAATTGCATAGACCAAGACTCAAGCTAGTTCTTTTTTTTTTAAACCCTTACCTTCTGTATTGGTTCCAAAATGGAAGAGTATTAAGGCCTAGGCAATGGGGTTTAAGTGACTTGCCCAGGGTCATACAGCTATGAAGTGTCTGAGTCAAGATTTGAATCCAGAAACTTCTGTCTCCAAGTCTGTCTCTCAATCCATTGGGTCACCTGGCTGCTCCCTCCAGCTGTTTCTTAATGATTGTAAAAACCTCCAGTAGAACAGTCACTACTACTATCTCCTGTAGCTGCCCCTATAAGAAATGGAGGTGGAGGGGGTTGTGAGGAACTTTCTTATGTAAGAGGTTTACATGATGCCTTTATCTGGCATCCTACCAACGTCTTAATTGCTAAGATTTATGACTTAGCTCTTAAATCCCTGGGAAGTTCCAAGTTGAAACATGTACTTTGTATCTCTTACTGTACCTAGGGTCATATGTTGCCCAAGGGAAATGCTCAATATTAGATTTCTTTTTTAGCAAGCAAAAAAAAATTCAGCTCGAAACCTCTTCTCTCTCTCTCTCTCTCTCTCTCTCTCTCTCTCTCTCTCT
>NW_025340925.1:0-1074 GCF_016433145.1 Gracilinanus agilis | reverse complement strand
TGCTTGAACGCATGGGTTGATGAGGACATGATTGGGGATGTGGACTCGAAACTACCACACCAATGCAACTACCAACAATTTGGAAATAGGTCTTGATCAAGGACACATGATAAAACTAGTGGAAATATGCATCGGCTATGGGTGGGGTGAGAGCGGGGGTTGAAGGGGAAAGTAGGAGCATGAATCATGTAACCATGTTAAAAATGAATATTAATAAATGGTTAAAAAAAGTGAACAAGGGCAAATCAATAGTCAGTTTTATTTAGCCATATTATACCCTTGAAATGTAGTTCAGTTCTACCCTTTACTCATTGTATGGCATTTATCTATTATATTTCTCCCAAAACCTGTGGCTATTTCTCTTTTGACTTTGTATCACCAGCACTTAACCCACTGACTCACTGGCACATAGGAAATGCTTAATAAATACACAGTGGTCAAATTTAAAAAAAAGAATATAGTTTATTTAAATTTTTTTTAAATCCTCACCTTCTGTCTTAGACTAAATACTGTGTATTGGTTCCAAGGCAGAAGAGCTTTATTTTTAAAAGGAATTCCAGAATTCCAGATATTAATCTTTCAGGTAGTGGAGATACTTAGAGTGCGTGGGAGGTGGGGTGAAGCAGAGGTGATAACTAAGCCTTTTTTATGCTTAAATTTATCAAAGCCCAAGACTGATTATGCTGAAGAAGCAAGTCTTCACTTGGTGGATGGCAGCCTCTCTTTCTTCCCTCTCTGCATAGATTGTCCCTGCTCCATTCTCATCTTTTGCTTCTCTAGGGTGAGTGAACACCACTCACCCCTATTAGAGGACTATTTAATTGGAGCTAGAGGAGTTGGGGAGGGAGAGGAGCATGTGCCAGTCACTGATATTAGTGCAGTGGTTCAATGACATAAAAACCTTATGGACCTTTGACTTCAGACCCTTCCTAGTTGTGTGACCCTGAGTAAGTCACTTAACCCCAATTGTCTAGCCTTTTTTATAGCTCTTCTGTCTTGGAAACAATACTTGTAATGATTCTGAGAAAGAAGGTAAATATTTAAAAAAAACACCTAATAGACCTGTGTTTACTA
>NW_025340924.1:0-1528 GCF_016433145.1 Gracilinanus agilis | reverse complement strand
AATGAAAAAACAAATTAGAGTTGAAAAAATTTCAGAAAGAGACTCAGAAAAGCAGAGGCATAATGGTACCATTTTAAATTTAAAATATATTTTATAAGATCAAGCTATACCAGTGATGGGCAAACTATGGCTCCCTGATGCAGGGGGGCCGGCTGAAATGTTCTATCTGGTCACAACATTATTCCTAATCTGATGAATACAATGAGTAGGATACAATACAATGAAACTTTTTAAGAGTTGCCTTAGAAACAGACTGACAGATGAGCATTTCCTTTCCTTTGGCCCCCTCTTTAAAAACTTTGTCCATCACTGAGCTATACATAATAGATTTTCATGGCATCATAAACAGTCCTCATATTTGTTCTTTGCAGATTGGAATGTCTGTTGATTTTTAATAACATAATAAGATTTATATATAACATGTGTTTAATAGCATTTGACATCATATGTTTAATAATATAATTTATAGATTTAGTAACATAATAATCAAGAAATTAAATCTAGGGGAAAAAAAGGGAAGAGAATCCATTTTGCTGACCAAGGCAAGAGGAGTAGGATGTGTTCTGATTAGTAGCACTAGGTTTAGGTAGATTCTCAGTACAGGCTCTTGCCCTGGTACCCTTTGAGATTACAGTTGCAAGATAGTAGAAATTGGAGTTGTGAGATAAACCAGAAAGTCTGCCAAGAAGTAAGAGTTGGGGCTGTTGAGACAAATTTACTCAACTAGTCCTTGATAACTTCCTTTCCATTGATTCTGCTTGAAGGAGCAGCTCCTTCATTGTAACTGACCAACTCATGACTCATGAGATTTCTGTCTTTCCTCCAAGAAAAAAGCCAAAATAAAAAGGAAAGAAAAAACCAAAAGAGCCAAAAGAGAGAGTAGTTGTTTTCTTATCTATATGAATTGCCCCCTCATCGCCCATTGCTCATTCTTATTTAGTAGCAAATTCTTTATTAACTTTGATTTAAATGAAAATTCACTGTCCATTGATCCTGTCTTGTGCAGTTAATTGTGCAGTTAATGGCAGTGGCTCAAGGCAAGATTTCTGCAGAGTTTTTATAAAGGGGCAGGGGGACACTATATCTTTTTTCTCAGCATGAGAAAAGGACAAGTTGGAGAAGCCTTTGGATTCCCAAGAGACATACTGCTTACAAATCTAAACAAACAACCCCTGCATGAGTAAAAGAAACCAAATATTACTTGGGACTAGTAACTGTACCATGAGAGAGGTCCTTCATATGTAGAATGAAGAGTTTCCCCACTTGTGAAAAGTGTGAAAAAGGACTAATCCTGGTCCAATATTATATTATATATTTTATTAATATTATCAAAATCTACATATTTGTCTGGGTTTAATTGTTATCTTTAGCTTTAACATCTTCGATGTCATGTTCAATGTTTCGCCAACTATGTTGTGTACTGAGGGGTTCAGTTCAAATGTGGCACATAATTCCACTCATTAACATTAAAAAAAACCACGATTTGCAAATTATTTCCCTTTTAGCTATATCTATCATCTTCCTGAAC
>NW_025340923.1:0-2479 GCF_016433145.1 Gracilinanus agilis | reverse complement strand
TATATAGATATAGATATAGATATATAGATATAGATATATATATAGATATAGATATAGATATAGATAGATATAGATACATAGATACATAGATAGATAAGATAAAATACAAAATCTCACATACACACATAGATATTGCATCTCCTTTGGATTACACCTCATCTTCATTACCTCTCTTAGAGACTCATTGTAGAGTTTGCTTAGCATCTATCTGCTTCCTCATTCTTCCTCCTGCCTCCAGATTCTCCCCACACTAGTCTAACCTCTACTCATCTACCAAATTGGTTTTCCTAAAACAGAAGTCTGATCAAATTGCCCTTCTTTGACATTTAAAATTCATCATGCCCAGATCTTTTCTTGCTAGTCTAAAAAACCTCCCACATTACTCCCCTCCATGCTCTCCATAGTCTACTCATATTGACTTCTTGGTACATACCATTCTCTTTCCCCTCCACAAGCCTTTGCACTGGCTGTTTCCCATCCTGGGTACATGATTCTCTCCCAGCTTTGCTTCTTAGACTGTTGAATTCATGCAAAGCTCAAATTTTGCATTGTACAATGAGTCTTTCTTGGTCCAGCCCACCCCTCTTCTGGCCATACCATTATTACCTTTCTTGCCATGGTTTCCTTTTATTTCATTAGGGTGTGTCCTTTATATGCCTCCTCAATTAGAATGTAACCTCCTTGAGGGCATTTTTTTGTTTCACGTTTAGCACAGTGCACCAGAACATAGAGTAAGTGAGAAGTAAATCCTTGTTGATTGATTGAAATAGGCCACATAAGATCAGCCTACTTAATAATAAAAAGAGACATTCTGAAAAGCAGAAAGAGAAAAACTGACACCCTGTCTTAAGTGTCATTACATTTGGTTATTGATTTTGATAAGGTAATTTTCTTTCATGACAGCTTCCCACCCAGAGTTTTATTGTTCCCATTTTTAAAACTTTGAGTAATGAGACAAAAGAAAGATAACCACATGATTTCATTTATTCCTTGTCTCTTGTCATATGCTTGATCAGCAGCCCCAGTATTCACAGTTGTGTTTACTTCTCTATTATCATAATCTATTTCTTCACAAAGAGTCGATCTGGCTAATGCAAATTAAATAGCAACAGTATAAGTGTAAAGGGATTTGAGATTTTGATTTTCTTTTCATGGAAAAATAAAATATATGATAAAATAGGCTCTAGACCATTGTTCCCATTGAAATCAAGTTCAAGACTTTTTTTGAAAGGCAAGATTTGGGAGAAAATAATTCTGATATTGTGGGCCTTTTACTCAATTTTAGTCTATTGTTCTTTGCTTTATTTGATTATTCAATCATCCACCATTTATTAAAGACCTATTATATTTCTATATGCTAGCAGTTGGATATGCAAACAATGAAAAAACCCTACTTTCTCTTTGTCTTTATTTTTTAATCTTTTGATATTTTATTTTCCCAGTTACATCTCCAAACAATTTTTAACATTCATTTTTTTAAGTTTGAATCCAAAATTCTCTCTTTCCCTTCTTCCCTCCCAGAAACAGTAAGCAATTGTATATAGATTTTACATGTTCCATCATGTAAAACATTTTTCCATGTTTGTTATTGTACAGAAGAGAACTTCGGGGAAAAAATAAAACAAAGAAAGTGAAATATAGTATGTTTGGGACTGCATTCAGACTCCATCATTTCTTTTTTTGGAGGTAGATGCTATTTTTCATCATGAATCTTTGGAATTTTCTTGCATCCACTGTATTGCTGAGAATAGGTAGGACAGTCATAGTTGTTCATCATACAATATTGCTGTTGCTGCATATAATGTGCTTCTGGTTCTGCTCATTTCATTTTGTCTCAGTTCATATAAGTTCCCCAGAAATTCTCCTGTTCATTTTTTAAGAAAATGCATATAGAAAAAATGTACATAATGAAGTGAAAAATATGCTTCAATCTGTATTCAGACTACACCGGTTGTTTTTTTCCACTGGAGATCTAGCATTTTTCATCATGAGTTTTTCAGAGTTGTTTTGGATCATTTTACTACTAAGAATAGTTAAGGCATTCACAGTTGCTTATTTTAAAAAATACTACTGGAACTGTGTAAAATGTTCTTGTTCTGTTCACTTTACTCTGAATCAGCTTATGTGAAACTACAAGTTTTTTCTTAAATCATCCCTCTTATCATTTTTAGAGCATAATAGTATTTCATTACAATCATATACCACAATGTGGTTAATGGATGGCTAATGAATTTCCTCCAATTTCTAATTCTTTGATGTAAAAAAATTGTTGTAAATATTATTGGACTAATTAGTACTTTTCCCCTTTTTAAAAAATCACTTTGAGTTATAAGCCCAGTATTGACATTGCTAGATCAAAGGATAAACACAATTGTTTAGTCCTTTGAAAAAGCTTCTAAATTCAAACCCTACTCTCAAGGAACTTGTATTCTAAAAGGGAGTCAAAGAATATATATATATATATTCTTTGACTCCCTTT
>NW_025340922.1:0-22206 GCF_016433145.1 Gracilinanus agilis | reverse complement strand
CACATACCTTCACCCAGCCATGGTGATCAAGCTTCAGCTATGTCAGACCTCAATGCCCAGGCCACATTCCAACAAGAAATAGGTAGAAGGGAAATATTTTGGCCAACTGAAGTAGACAACAAACAGGGCATGGTGGCTCTAATGGATGAGGTTTATTGGGCAGAGCCCAAATTAAGACACCAAGATAGAACGTCACCTGACACTCACCATGAGGACACACCTCCATCCAACCATGAAGACCAGGCTTCAAATGTATCGGATTTCAATGGCCAGGCTACACTAGATCAAGAAATAGATGAATGGGAAGCATTTGGGGAAACAGATCTTGTCAAACAGGCCACAACTCCAAAACAACAGGTTTACTGGGCAACATCCCCATGTGACATAAAACACCAAGGCAGAACTTCAACTAACCCTCATCATGAGGCCACACCACTACCCAGCCATGGTGACCAGGCTTCAGATGTATCAAACCTTAATACACAAGCCCCATTCCAAAAAGAACAAGGTAAAAGGGAACCATTTTGGCCAATAAAATTTGATAAGCCGGCCACAACTGTGACAGAACATGTTTACTGGACAACATCCCCATGGGACATAAAACTCCAAGACAAAACTTCACTTGACCTTCAATGTGAGCACATACCTTCACTCAGCCATAATCACCAAGCTTCAGGTATATCAGATCTCAATGCCCAGGCCACATTCCAACAAGAACAAGGTAAAAGGGAAATATTTTGGCCAACCAAAGTAGACAAACAGGACACAGCTCTAATAGATGAGGTTTACTGGGCAACATCCACATTAAGACACCAAGATAGAGCCTCACCTGACCTTCACCGTGAGGCTGCATCTTCACCAAGCTATGATGGCCAAGCTTCAGATATGTCAGACCTCAGTGCCCAGGCGATACTCCAACAAGAAATAGGTAAAAGGGAAACATTTTGGCCAACCGAAATAGACAAACAGGACACAGTTCTAATGGATGAGGTTTACTGGGCAACACCCACATTAAATCTAAAACCCCAAGATAGAACTTCACCTGACCTTCACCGTGAGGCTGCGTCTTCACCGAGCTATGATGACCAAGCTTCAGATATGTCAGACCTCAGTGCCCAGGCCCTACTCCAACAAGAAACAGGTAAAAGGGAAACATTTTGGCCAACCAAAGTAAACAAACAGGACACAGTTCTAATGGATGAGGCTTACTGGGCAACACCCACATTATATCTAAAACACCAACATAGAACTTCACCTGATCTTCACCGTAAAGCCGCATCTTCACCAAACTACAATGACCAAGCTTCAGATGTATCAGACCTCATTGCCCAGGCCATACTCCAACAAGGAATAGGTAAAAGGGAAACATTTTGGTCAACCAACGTAGACAAACAGGACACAATTCTAATGGATGAGGATTATTGGGCAATACCCACATTGAATCTGAAACATCAATGCAGAACTTCACCTGACTGTCACCATGAGGCCACATCTCCATCCTGCTATGGTTATCAGGCTTCTGATGTATCAGTCACAATCCAAGAAGAAATAGATGATTGGGAAACATTTTGGCCAATAGAAGTAGACAAGGAGGCTACAACTCTAATGGATGAGGATTACTGGGCAACATCCCCATTGGATCTAAAACACCACAACAGAATTTCACCTGACCTTCACCATGAGACCATACCTCCATCTAGCCATAGTGACCTTGCTTCAGATATATCAGATCTCAGTGTCCACACCAAATTCCAACAAGAACAAGGTGAAAGAGAAACATTTTGGCTAACAAAATTTGACAAGCAGGTCACAACTCCAGAAGAACAGATTTGCTGGTCAACCTCATGGGATATGAAATATCAAGACAGAACTTTACCTGACTCTAATCATGAGGCCACATTTATATCCAGCCATGGTGACAAGGCTTCAGAGGTATCAGAACTCAGTGCTCCAGTAAGACTCAAAGAAGAAATAGATGATTGGGAAACATTTTGGCCAATAGAAGTAGATAAGCAGGGCACAACTCTAATGGATGAGGTTTATTGGGAAACATCCACATTGGATCTAAAACACCAAGGCAGAACTTCACCTACTTCTCTCCATGAGATCATACGTCCACCCAGCCATGATGACCAGATTTTAAAGGTATCAGACTTCAGTGTTCCAGTCACACTCCAAGAAAAAATAGATGAATGGGAAACATTTTGGCCAACAGAAGTAGACAAGCAGGACACAACTCTTAACAGACCAAGTTTCCTAGGCAATATCCCTATGGGGTATAAAACACCAAGATAGAACTTCACCTGATGCTGACCACATAGCCACGACTCCACTCAACCATGAAAAACAGTCTGTGGGTGTACCAGATCCCAAAGCTCAGATCACACCCCAACCAGAACTAAGCCATTGGGAAATAATGCCATCAGTAATAGACCAAGAGGTAATAAATCCCACAAGTCAGCACTCCTGGGAAGCACCTTCAATGGCTTGGAAAGTCTCATGACAGCTAACTCCACATTACCCTCCTGGACTATAGGTATCTTCCAGAGTACAAGGTGTTCTGGAGAGAGCACAGAATTAGTCATCTCTCTGTAACATTCTCTAGAAGATTCCTTCTCTATTACTCCCAATACCAATGGAGCTCAATACAAGAAAAACATCTTGTAATCAAATTAAATCAACCATCTATCTTATCTCCCTCAACTGGCACACTTATTTTGCTCACTTATTGAGATGCTCCAAATCTAAGCTTTTAAAGCTGTTATATAGTGATGACTACATAATTAACAAAGCTCAACTATAAATCAATAATCAGTAATCAGTAATCACTTTCATAGTAGGTGAATATGGAGACAAGAAGTCTCTCTTCTTAGGGACCCTCAGGTAGATAGGAAGAATAAGCCCTCCATGTTCCCTCCCAGGTCAGACTGAATGACTCCCTAAACAGCAAGAAAGTTTCATTCTCTGCTTTTCCTCACACCATCTTATATTCAATAAGTGTATCCCTCTCCCTAAACCTTGATAAAATAGGCACTACCCATAAAATCATCTCCCTTTGATGAAGGAATGGCACGAACTCCTGCAGGGCCATGTGAGTGAACACCTATAGATCCCAGGTACTTTTTTTCCCAAAGAAGTTATGAATGAGTCTGATACAAATATATTTTGGGAGATCCTATTTTCCATTTCCACCTTTTTCCTGATGAGATTTTTTTTGTATTTATTTTAATTTACTGAGTTGTTTTTTTTTTAAGTATTTTTCCATGGTTACATGATTCATGTTCTTTCCCTCCCCTTTCCCCCCCCCTCTCCCAGAACTGACAAGCAATTCCACTGGGTTATACATGTATTATCACTCAGTACCTATTTCCATATTATTCATTTTTGTAATAATCTTTTAAAAACCAAAACCCCACATCCAATACCCACATAAACAAGTGAAAAATCAAATGTTTTCCTTCTGCATTTCTACTCCCACAGTTCTTTCTCTGGATGTAGATAGCATTCTTATAAGTCCTTCAGGATTGTTCTAGATCATTGCATTGCTAACAGTAGCAAAGTTGATTACATACGATCATCCCTCAATGTTTCAATCTGTGTACAGTGATCCCTCACCTATCATGGGAGTTATGTTCCAGAGATAGGTGAAAATCCGTGAAGTAGCAGGAGAGTAAACAGACTGATGCTACAGTCACTGAGCCAATCAGTGCCCAGGATCAAGAACATAATGCTCAGCCACTAGTGTGCTGTGTACAATCTCACACTGACTTGTGCAAGTGGTAGTGGCATACTGCATTTCCATTGTGTATAGTATGGTATTCATTCACAAACTCTCACAATATAGCAAAAACTCCACAATAGAGAATTAGATATATATTTTTTGAAAACCTTTGGTACATTGAAGCCACAATAAGTGAACCATGATAATAGCGAGGGTTGACTATACAGTGTTCTCTTGGTTCTGCTCAATTCACTCCACATCAGTTTGTGGAGGTCTTTCCAGCTCATATGGAAATCAAGCAGCTTATCATTCCTTATTGCACAGTGATATTCCATCACCATCATATACCATAATTTGTTCAGATATCTCACAATTGAGGGACATCTCATTTTCCAATTTTTTGCCACCACAAAAAGTGAATATATGAATATCTTTGTACAAACATTTTCCTTTATCTCTTTAGGGCACAAACCTAGTAGTGGTATTGCTGGATCAAAGGATATTCATTCTTTTAAAGCCCACTGGGCGTAGTTTCAAATTGCCTTCCAGAATGGTTGAATCAATTCACAATTCCATCAGCAGTGTATTAGTGTCTCAGTTTTGCCACATCTCCTCCAACATTTATTATTTTCCTTTACAAAGAAGTCATATTGACCAATCTGCTAGGTGTTGAGAAAAGGGAATTACCCTCCCTTTGATTTCTCTGATGTAATCAATCAGCAACCTTTAATGCAATCAGTCAGAAACTTGAAGATCCTTTACCATTGATGTGCAAGTACAGACACACCTTCAGAGACAGGAAATTGATCTCACAGGCACTGCTCCCCTGGGTGGTGCCAGGCAAATTAAGGAATTGGTTCCTGAGATGTGACTTGGGAGAGCTAATGGGTGGAGAAAACAGCTTATAAAGGCGTGAACAGAAGTCTGAACACACATTCTTGCAAGGGTAACACTCTTGATGGAGAGACTACTGCACTGATGACTCTTGCTGAAGAGAGTTTCATGGACATCTGATTGGAGATTGAACCTGAAGGAGCCTTTATCAGTGATGAGCTTCATTCCATTAGAATGGCAATTAGGGTATTTAGCTAAACTCCTCTGTACCTCTTTCCTACATTTCCCTTTCTTTACTATCACTCCTTTGATGTAATAAAACTACCAAAGCTACTAGCTCCCTCATAATTTAATTTTTAATTACTAAAATTTAATTTAAAATGACCTTTTAACTATTATAGTGTGAGGTGATATCTCAGAGTTGTTTTGATTTGCATTTCTCTAGGAGGGATTTAGAACCCTTTTTCATGTGATTATTGATAGTTTTGATTTCTTCATCTGAAAACAGTCTATTCATATCCCTTGGCCATTTGTTACTTGAGGAATGGCTTGATTTCTTATACATTTGACGTAGTTCCTTACATATTTGGGAAATTAGACCTTTGCCAGAATTTTGTCACAAAAAATTTTTCCCAGTTTATTGCTTCCCTTCTAATTTTGGTTGCATTGGTTTTGTTTGTACAAAACCTTTTAAATTTAATATAATCAAAATTAATCATTTTATATTTTCTAGGGTTCCCTGTCTCTTGCTTGGTCTTAAATTCCTTCCTTTCCCATAGATCTGAGGCATGCTATTCTCTGTTCACCTAATTTATTTATGATTTCACTCTATATTTAAGTCATTTACCCATTTTGAATTTATCTTGGTATAGGGTGTAAGATGTTGATCTAAACCTAATTTTTCCCATACTGTTTTCCAATTTTCCCAGCAGTTTTTGTCAAATAGTGAGTTCTTGTTCCAAAAGCTGGGATCCTTAGGTTTATCAAACACTAGCTTATTGAGATCATTTACCCCTAGTCCAGTGATGGACAACCTTTTGAGCTTGGTGTGTCAAAATTTGCCAAAAAAACAAGCATAACTCAGGTGGTGTGTCACTTCAAGAGAAAAAAAAACATAATTTCATGATATTTATAGTTTAAATAATAAAAATGTATCATTGTAATATATAACTGTATTTAATAAACCAAAAAATAATTATTTAACTTGCCTGCTTAGTGACTTCTTTGTTCATCTGTCGGTCGGTTTCTTTTGTTGGTCTTGATATTATTTAATTTGTGTGGGGTGCCGTGAACTAAGATAAGTGAAGGGGAGGGGGAATTATTTAACTAACCTGCCTATTAGTGATTTTTTTGTTGCTGAATTTCATTGGCTAATGAAAATTCATTTAGCTGCTAAATCTTCAATTGAAGGTTGGTATTTTATACACTTCAAGCCCAAGAAAGTGCTACTAACTTCATCCGTCAATCTGTTTTCTTTTGTTGGTTTTGATATTATTTAATACTGAGAATAAGGTCTCACAAAAGTATTTAGAGGGAAAAATTGTAAGTAAAGTCATTGCTATATTTTTTTAGGGTACTAAAAGTGTCTGGTAATTGGTTCCAGGCACTACAGATTTCCTGTTCATAATGGCACTCCTCTTGATTCTCCAAGCGGCACCTTTCCAGATTCTCAAGCTTTGACCTCAAGTCAACAAACACCTGAGCCCAGATGCTGTCATGAAATTCTGCAAGTTGTATCTCCAGATCATCAATTTGCAACCATTGGAAACCATTTAATTCCAAACTACTGTAGACTACTACATCAGGATACTTAATTGATTAAATCTATCACTGAACTGGTCAAGTGATGAGTCTAAAGCATGCTGGTACGTTAGATGCAAGGGTTCTATTTCATTTTGTACAGCTGCACTGGCCTCCTCAAAATACTTCGTTACTCGAGGAAAATACTTATAAGTTTTAGTCTCTACATCTCACTTGAAAATTTTAAGTTTAATTTCAAAAGCTTTTATGTATTCAAACATAATGTCAATACTTTTGCCAAAACCTTGTAACTTTAAATTCAGTTAATTTATGTGAACAGAGAGATCTGTAAAAAAACATCAGGGTGTTGACCCACTTATTATCATTGAGCTGAGGAAAGTTTTCCAGATCCTTATCCTCAAGAAATACCTTAATTTCTTCAAAGCACTCCACAAAGTGCTCAAGAACTTTGCCTTGGCTCAGCCATCTTACATTATTGTACATAAACAGTCCACTGTAGGTGGAATCAACCTCCAGTAAAAGTGCAGAAAATTATCACTTGTGAAGTGGGTGAGCAGCTATTAAATTAACTATTTTTGTAACAACTAACATTAAGTCATTTAAATCGATAAATCCTGCCTTGGCACATAAAGCCTCCTGTTGGATAATACAATAAAAAGGCATAATTGGATGTCCAATAGCTTTCATAAACAATTTGACAGATCCGACTTTTTTCCCCACCATGTTTGGTGCCCCAACTCTCATAACTGACACAACTTTAGAGATATCAATGCTTAGGTCATGGAATGTTTGTATAACAACCTTACATATTTCGCTTCCTTGATGTACTTGTTGGCACTGATTCTAACTTTACCAACTCTTCTCTCATCGTAAGATCATCCGAATATCAACCAATAATGGCCAACTGAGCATGTGATGTGACATCAGTAGTTTCATCAAGAGAGATGGAAAAATATTCGAAATTGCTTATGTCTCTCTTTAATTGATGGTATATGTTTGTGTTCAGTCTCATTATTGGGTCTTTTGTGATATTTCTACTGAGTGGTAACTGATATTTGTTGAGATCTATTTATCATCTCCAGATAATCTGATAAGGATGGCTTAGTTGATAAAGAAATGGGACACGGGAGACAATCTTGACTGTTAACTCATAGCTGCTTCTCCAAAGTGCCATTGAGTCACAAGTTTATTATATATGAAATCAAAGTTCCCTTTCACCCCAAAAGTACAGAGAAAGATTTATAGCTCCGTAGACATTGCAATTAGTTTAGACAACATACAGAAACCTCAGAAACTTCAAGGTGAAGATAACAACCAGGCTGGACTTTCAGCTACATGATTATCAACAAGGTAAGTCTGAGAATACTTTTCTCAGGGGTGAAACGCCCCTGCTAAACTAAGGTTTTGGCCTTGTCTTGCTAAGAAGCTGCATTTCTGACCAAAGGGGAAGAATGTTAACCTCTTGACTACTGGTTTGCTAAGAGTTTAAAGCTTTTCAATAAGGCCACAATACTTTTCAACAAGAAAAGGTGTGGATCACAAAAAGGGTCAAAAGAGGAATCTCAGATATTTATCTATTTGAGACGCTATTTCTCTTATTGGCCTCCCACAGATATTCTCTTAATAATGGCATCTTTATTCTGCATATCATGAAATAGAACTGGTGCACATCTTAGGAGATTTTCTTTAATAAATTCTCCCTCACTGAATGCTTCTCCATGCTGACCTATGGAGTGAGCAATGCTCAAACTTGCAGATATAAAATTTGTAGAGCCTTTTACAAATTTAAGGATGGAATTAGATTGGCTCTTATAAAGATGTAGCTGCCTGGAAATGTATTTCTTCCTTTCAGCCTCACTTTTTTTCAAGAGCTGGGAATGATTAGGTTCAAAATGTCTATTTATATTCCATGTTCTGCTTACTACTATTTAAGTACATAGAATGCAAAATGATCTGCCATTTTTTTCTATAATGCCATACATTTTGGTCCAAGTCTCTTGAAAGGGTTGGCTACTGCTACTACCACTTCCTTTACTTAACCTTGGTTTTTTTTATTTTTGGGGTTCTCCATCAAGGAGGCAGTGACAGAAATTAGAATTATAGATAGCCTGTTAGCCCTGCTGGCAAATAGGGGTTAACTAGCCTAACTGACCCCAAGATGGCACATGTAACTGTCTTTTAGAAAAGGGCAGGGTTAATAAGCAGAAATAGGGGTTAATAAGGATGCACAACAGTAATAGTGGTGAAATGGAGTCTGCACTATGCTGCAAGATGGCATTCCTTATGTAAATTAAGATGGTTGCCACTATTTCTAATGGCAGGAAATAGCACCCATAGCACAGGCCCTCACCTATCTCAGCCTCCCCCTCACTTATCTCAGTAATGATGGTCAATTAGAAATCCATGACACCCCCAGAACAGTAGATTGGATGATGTTATGTGGTTATGTGGTTGTTGGCAATGGTGATCACAAGGCCTCCAGAGATGCATCCCCCGTAGCATTCTGCTGCTCCTTGCTCTGCCAGCCAGAAATGTCTAGAGCAGTGGTTCCCAAACTTTTTTGGCCTACTGACCCCTTTCCAGAAAAAATATTACTTAGTGCCCCCTGGAAATTATGAAACTATTTATTGAACTCAGAATAGAATGTAATACAAAAAAAGTGTGACCATCACTGCCCCCCTGGATTGCTACAGTACCCACCACAGGGTGGTAGTACCCACTTTGGGAATCACTGGTCTAGAGTGATTTTAAATGGAGTTTCTCTTTCTAACTGCTGATTTTTGTTGGAAATATATAGAAATACTGATGATTTATATGAGTTTATTTTGTATCCTGCAACTTTGCTAAAATTATTAATTATTTGTACCAGATTTTTAGTTGATTTTCTATAATTCTCTAAGTATACCATCATATCATCTGCAAAAAGTGATAGTTTAGTTTCCTCCTGATGAGCTCTTGATCTCTACAGTTGAAAGTTAAGAGAGAAGTCACAATGAAACCTACTGTCTTTCCTGAATCAGTCAATACACATTTATTAATAAGCCTCAATTTTGCCACATCCCCTCCAACATTTATTATTTCCTCTGCTGTCATGTTAACCAATCTGCAAGGTGTGAGGTAGTACCTCAGAGTTGTTTTGATTTGTATTTCTCTAATTATTAGAGATTTAGAACATTTTTTCATGTGTTTATTGATAGCTTTGATTTCTTTATCTGAAAATTGCCTATTCATGTCCCTTGCCCATTTATCAATTGGGGAAATGATTTGATTTCTTGTACAATTTATTTAGCTCCTTATATATTTGAGTAACTAGACCTTTGTCAGATTTTTTTGTTATAAAGATTTTTTCCCAATTTGTTGATTCCCTTCTAATTTTGTTTGCATTGATTTTGTTTGTACAAACCCTTTTTAATTTAATGTAATCAAAATTATTTATTTTACATTTTGTAATTTTTTCTAACTCTTGTTTGGTTTTAAAATCTTTCCTTTCCCAGAGATCCGACAAATATACTATTCTGGTGTTCACCTAATTTGCTTATAGTTTCCTTCTTTATATTCATGGCATTCACCTATTCTGAATTTATCTTGATGTAGGGTGTGAGATGTTGATCTAAACCTAATTTCTCCCATACTATTTTCCAATTTTCCCAGCGGTTTTTGTCAAACTCTGGATTTTTGTCCCAAAGGCTGGACTCTTTGGGTTTATCATAGACTGTTTTGCCAAGTCTATTCCACGGATCCTTCCTTCTGTCTCTTAGCCAGTACCATATTGTTTTGATGACTACTGCTTTATAGTATAGTTTAATATCTGGTACTGCTAGGCCTCCTTCCTTTGCGTTTTTTTTTTCATTATTTTCCTTGATATTCCCATCCTCTTTTTTTTTTTTTACCCTTAACTTCTTGTGTTTTGACTTATAGGTGGAAGAGTGGTAAGGGTAGGCAATGGGGGTCAAGTGACTTGCCCAGGGTCACACAGCTGGGAAGTGTCTGAGGCCGGATTTGAACCTAGGACCTCCCGTCTCTAGGCCTGGCTCTCAATCCACTGAGCTATCCAGCTGCCTCTCCCATCCTCTTTTTAAAAAGAACTTTCTACTTGGCCCTTCCATCCCCTCAAACTATCATCCTATATCTCTCCTTCCTTTCACTGTCAAAGAACTATGCGTCCTCATTGCCTCCTCTTTCTTACCATTCACTAATTTCTTAGTCCCTTACAACCTAGTTATTAATCCTAGCACTCAACTAAAAGTCCCCAATAATCTCTTAATAAGTCTGACTGCTCCTTTCTCAGACTTCATATGTCCTCTTTGAAGAGTTGATTATATCAGCTTTATTGAATTTGTATTTTATATTACTAATTTTATATTTCACTCTGTAATTGATTCTATACTATAATCATATTCGGTATTCTATATAACAAACTTAAGCTTCTTCTCTGTTTCTGAACATAGAAGTTCATGAGTTCAAAAGGTCAATCTCCCTCTCTCAAGTAAGATGCCAACTTAAGTCTTCTCCCAACTGCTATTAATGAAAGGAAAAGTGAGCTATGTTTAGAGATTTAATGCCCTCTTAAAAACACTTTAATTCTTAGGGTATTATCTCAGCACCACCTACAAATCACTTTATGTTAAGGAAACTTGTTATCCCTCATAACTTCAGCTCCCAAGAAACAACATGATATCTATTTTCTGTCCTTAAGAGCCTGATCTGGCCCAATTAAAGGTAGTCTTATTTCATTCCTAGGTACCAGGAAGTCTACCTCCCAGGCCCATAATCAATGGTTTCAAGATGAAGCTGGGTCCCTTAAATCCATAGCACAATTCCTCTAAGAAAGAGAGGAATGGTCCAGATCACTCATTTGTTTGTAAACTTCTTCTAGCAATGGAATCAATCATGATCCCTCACCCTTATGTTGCTGCCTGTAGGACTTAAATTAATATCCAGCAACTCCAAGTATTAATTTTATAAAGTTTATTAATAATTACTTGAAGTAGAAGGAATAAAAAGGAAATAGAAGTAAAAAACCTTAATTATTTAACAAAATTAAGACCACATGATTAAGTTCTCCTTGCCTGTTTAAAAAGCCTGGTCCACCAAAACCCTGACAGGAAGACAAGAGAGTGAGATGTGAGGTTACACCAAATTTATATCCTCCCTACATCAGCATGTAACGTGAGGAGAATGGGATGCTAGGAATTGTAGTTTTTAGGCTAACAGATTCTAATTACACATGCCAATCTCATAACCAATTGTATGATTTATGTACTGTTCTTTGTTCTGTTGCTTTATGAAAATGAGTTGCATCTTCAATTCTTGGTCTTTTGGCTCCTGAGGCAGTTATTAGACACATTCTATTTTCATGTTCACATTCTGCTAATGAAATGTTACATTGCTTGGAAAATATGTACCTCAATCTATCTTTGCTGAATTCCACTCACAATATTCTCTTTAAAGAGGAAGGGATGACCCAAACATATTTGAAGGTTTAATCCCTTCCAACCAAACACTAATCACACAAGACTATCACAATTAGTAAATAGTAAATAAATCTATTTATCCAAGCAGAAAACAAACAAAAATCTTAGAAGCTATATGAATTAAAATATACTAGACAATATATGCAATGAATGGGTTTTCCCATTAGGAAGTTCTATCAATTTACCCAAGAGTCTTTGAACTCACCCAAAGGGAAAATTTTCAGTCTCTAGTGTAAGGGTTAAAATAGGAATTTTGACAAAATAAGAGAGCAGCTTTTAATAATTTAAGTTTTAATGAGAATATAGTAGAGCTGTAAATTAATTTAAGCCAGAGAAAAGAAAACTTCTAGCAGCTTTTAACAATTAACAATTTAGTTTAATTAAAATAGAGTAATAAAAGAATATAGTAAAGGAGAGAAAGATAAAAAAAGAGGAAAGAGAGATTACTAATCTTATACCCTGTAAGTATACCTAAAATTCCTAATACTACCTAAAATTTTTAATAACTACCTCTAACTGTCATCTGATGATGACTTCTTGCCTGGTAAACACCAGGCCTATCTAACCTACACTATATATAAATGATTCACTAACTGCTTAACTCCCTAAAATAATAGACAGCCACCACTCACTCCTTCAATAAGTTTTCTATAGCAGCCCAAACTGTCAGTAGCCAACTGACAGCAGATACTTATTACCTATGAGACAGACCTCCTGCTCACTACAGATCCCAGAAGCAAAAAGCCCTTTAAAGGCTAAAGCCATAAGCCCTTTCAGTAAGCTCAGGCCCACCTTTATATTCCAACCACTAAACACCAAGCCATACTACCAGAAACCAATTCCCAACAACCAACTCACACCTAGTAGCCAACTTCTCTGCAACTGCCAGCCCTAACTTCAGCAACTGACAGCCTGCAACTGATGCTCGCCCAGTAGGAGGCTCCCCAGTTCCTACTTCTCATCACTGTGGGCTGGTTAATCCCTACACACCTTTATGGTAAGAGGAGCTCCAGGTCCCCTGTTAAATTAAATAAATTAAATAAATCCTTTTTACACTAGGGAGTCAAGCTGGAAATCAGAGATCTACTGAGGCCATGGCTTTTATCTTCATAGGTTCCTCTCTTTATCTCTGAATTTCTCTCACTTTCTGGAATTCGGAAGCCCATTTCTCTCCTCTCAAAGTCATGTACCAACTTAGCTCCACACATAGGCAAGCAGCATCATTATCATTCTGCCAGTGAAGAAAGTTTTATACAATAGACTTGAAGCTAATGTGGCCTTTATACTTTGGCTTCACCTTTGTGCATTTTTGCAAGCATTCCCTTTGGCTGGAATATATTCTCTTCTAATCTCCACCTCTCAGAATCTTGTTCTTCTTTCTTCTTTTTTTTTAAAACTTGATTTTATTTGTTTGTTACATTAAAATATCCAGTTAATTCCCTCCTTTCCTATCCTCCCTCCATTAGAGAAGGCATCATTTGACAAAAAGATATATGTATATATAAAACTATGCCTAACTTATTTCTAACGTATGAGTTCTTTCTTTGAGAGAGAACAACATACATCATTCATCAAACAATACATCTGTTGCTGTATATAGTGTTCTCTTGATTCTGCTCATTTCACTCTACATAATTTCACGTGGGTCTTTCCATGTTTTTCCAAAATTAGTCTACTCTTCTTCTTATAGCAGAGTAGTCTTCCAACATAAGCATATATCGCAATTTGTTTGTCCATTCTCCAATTGATGAGTATCCCTTCAATTTCTGGTTCTTTGCCACCACAAAGAGAACTGCTATAAATATTTTGGAACATTTAGGTTCTTTTCCTTTTTCCCTGATCACCTTAGGAAATATACCCAATAGTGGTATTCTTGGGTCAAAAGGCATACACAGGGCTCTGTCAAGAAGAAAAAGCAGAATAAAAGTATGGAAAGCTGGAAGTGCTCTGAGAATCCTTCCCAAACATAATAATTAATATAATGCTTCAAAACAAATACTGGAGTGACAGCCAATAAAGTGAACACTGAACTTTCCTGCAGAAAACAAATTAAAAGATGGGCAGAAAGAGGCTACTTCACTGGGGAGCAAGGAATTACACAGCCAGCAGCAAAATCATACCAACAGTACTGGCACAAACCAACAGCAAGCCACCCACCCCCTAATTTCTACTGCAGGTTGTGAAGATGGGTCCAAGCCAACTTCAAGACCTCAAGACCCTGCCTAAGCCAGCAGAGCACTCTGTGCCCACCCTTAGAAGTTCCAAGCCCTATCTCCTAGGGTAAATTACATCACCTAAAGAGACACAGGAAAAAAAGTTCAAGACCATATTCACTGAATGCTAAGTAACAATGATTAACTAAAAACCAAGTTCTATACTAGCAATGATTAACTATGCTAAGGCTACAACTTTAATTAAAGCAGACCTTAAAACTGTTACTAAAACAATCATGAAAACACTACTAAAATTATAAGGAGTATTATAATATTAACTCACTTCTGCTAACATTATTATCCTAAAATTAAAACTATGATTAAACAAAGACTATTGCTAACATTAAAATCTAACCATCAGGGGGCAGCTGGGTAGCTCAGTGGATTGAGAGCCAGGCCTAGAGACGGGAGGTCCTAGGTTCAAATCTGGCCTCAGACACTTCCTAGCTGTGTGACCCTGGGCAAGTCACTTGACCCCCATTGCCTACCCTTACCACTCTTATGCCTCGGAGCCAATACACAGTATTGACTCCAAGACGGAAGGTAAGGGTTTAAAAAAAAAATCTAACCATCATAAAAGGGAGTAGGGGATTTCTTCCTCACATTAGCTCAGAGAGGGAATAACAACCATACTCATTTGGTATAGAGAAGTAGGAGAGGAATAAAATGGGAGGGGATTTATAGAAGGGATGGAGAAGTAGGAAGATGAATAAAAACAAAATGCTTGTGAAGAGGGACAGAGTGAAAGGACAGAGAAAGAGCCAGATTGAAGGGGAAAAATAAGATGGAGGGGAATACACATATGGAAATCATAACTGTGAATGGAAATGGAAGGAACTCTCCCATAAAAAGGAAGCAGATAGCAGAGTAGATTAAAAATCAAAATCCTATGATACATTCTTTACAAGAAACATTTGCAGCAGTGAGACACACACAGAGTAAAGGTAAGGGGATGGAACTGAATCTATTGTGCTTTAGCAGGAGTAACAATCATTATTATCTCACACAAAGCTAAAGGAAAAATAGATCTAAAAGATAAAGAAGGAAATGACATCTTTTAAATTCTTATTTTTAATTTTTATATTTAGAAGGATTATCTTAGAGCAGTGAGGGCCTCCTTGAGACTGAGTAACATCAACCTGTAGCAACTCAGTTAGCCAGATTATTCAGCAGTGCTCCAATAGGAGTGAAGGAAGATGTAAGTTTATGTAAGGGTTATTGGTTGGCAAAGCCTGAGTGGTAATAGCACAAGGGGGTGAGAGCCACACAAGTGAAGAAGATTATTCAGAAGATAACTGGTGATGTCAGAGAAGCAATGGTTGATTGTGGCTACTGATCAGGTGAAGAGGAGTTTAGGGCAAATGAGCTGTCAGGAAAGATGGAGTGAAAAATCCATTCTTCTATTAGTTATCTGTGCCTGGGATTAACTTTTGTGTCCTAAACAATGTAAAAGGAGCCTGAACTTCCTCAATTGTATTGTACATAAGAGTATCTCAGAAAAATGAAGCAAATTAAATGGGACTAATCTTGCTTATTCAGATTGATTAAGGGATAGCAAACTTCACATAGAGTCAAGGCTCAGTCATCAGACTCTAGAAGTTATGTTAATTGTGACTGGCACTAATCTGGAGTTACCTTTGCTAAGCAAATTAGGAAAATAAAAAAGATTACAAAGGGAATGTATAACCTGTTTTAGAGAATAAATGCACTATTAAGGAACTTACTAAGTCCCTGTTTACATGGGGAAATTGGTATGCTAACTCTTGTTATGTATTTGTTAAAGTAGGTACCCCCATGGACTCCTGATATAGCAAGTATAAAGGAATTCCTCAATACATCCTGTACTAGTCAGATAGTCTGAGTATAATTATCCTAATTTTACAGACAAAGGAGATAAGAATTAGCGCAGTGAAGTGACTTGCCCAGGGTCATGTAGCTAGTAAGTAGTTGAGTCCCTAGAACTTTCTTCCTACTCTTAAATCCAGGGTTCAAAGGAGGATCTGGGTTCAAATCTGACCTCAGATACTGCCTAGCAATGTGACCCTGAGCAAGTCACTTAATGCCCTGCAATTGCCTATCTCTTGCCTCTCTTCTGTCTTAGAACTGATACTAAGAGAGAAGGTAAGGTTTAAAAAAAAAACAAAACAGGATTCTTACCACTATCAACTAAACTCATTGTCCTTCATTTTGAAAGTAGTAACAATATAGTTCTTGCCAGCCCAATTTCTGCCCTAAATCCTTGTGGATCACACCCAAGATGTGGATATTTTAAAGATAATAAAGACTTTTTAGGAATTTCTATTTAGTCTAGTGACCAAAATAAGACTTTGTGTATAGATGGCTCTCAGGAAATAGAGCTGAATTAATGTGTGTGTGTTTTTTTCCCTTTGTTTGATGTATCTAATTTAAGATATCACAACAGACATTTCCCCTGTATCTCTCTCTTTCAGGCACCATATCATTTGCTTCTTCATACTATCTACCTAGACCCATGATGGTGAACCTATGGCACATGTGCTGAAATGGGCATGCAGAGCCCTCTTTGTGGGCATTCCTACATTTGTTGGGTTTTCTTTTACTAGAAAGCCAGAGGGACTTGGAGTGGAGCTGTTCCCTTCCCCCTCTCCAAGAGCCTGAGGATATGCCTCACTTCCCCCTCCCCTGTCTAGGTTAAGGGGGGGGGGGGGACAGGGGACCAGGACACATGGGGGGAGGACACAGCACTCAATCTTTGGGGGGAGGGGCATGGCACTCAATCTGGGGGACCTAGCACTCAGTCTCTAAAAGGTTTGTCATCACTGGCCTAGACTCTCTCAGCAGAAACTACTCATTGACTCCCATTTAGGTGACTTGAGGGCAGTGCACCTGGTACTGTCAGAGAACAATTGCCAGGGATATCCTGAAAAGCCAGTATGGAGCAGAATGTTGAATTTTCACTTTGAGCATATATTCCTCTCAAAAATCCCCAAGCACTACAAATCAGAGCTTGATTTACTGTTTTGTTGATTTCTAGACTTAAGAAAGTGATAGAGAAAATATAAGTAATACAGAAAAACTTAAAGATGTGTTCTCTGTTTTCAGAGAGCCAATTGTTAAACACTGATCAGCACATCCCTACATCTGTGGAAACTTAAAGAGAAATGTAACTGTAAATATTTCATTTTGGAGGCAGCTGGGTGATGCAGTGGCCTGAGAGCCAGGCCTAGAGGAAGAAGGTGCTGGGTTCAAATCTAGCCTTAGACACTTCCTAGCTATGTGACCCTGGGCAAGTCACTTAACCCTGTTGTGAGGAAGATTATTTAGTATTAGTTACATATAGTTTATATGGACCTAGCAGGAAGGGCTGGAGCATTCCAAGATGGAATGAAGGAGCAGGAAGTTGCTTGTGCTCTGAGAGAGACTCCATTAGGGATCTCATTTCACTCAGGATGTCCTTAAAAGAGTCTATGAGAATCTAGGAACAACACCTAAATATCATGTTCCTTATCACCCGCAAAGTTCAGATCAGGTGGAGCGTATGAATAGGGAACTTAAGACTATGGTTGGGAAACTCTGTGCTGAAACTCATCTTAAATAGCCAGAGATTCTTCCCATAGCTTTGTTTTACCTACGTACGAGGCCAAGAGCGGATCTACATATATCATCGTATGAGATGCTCTTTGGACATGCTCCATTACAAGCAAAAACTTGTAAGGCTGTTTATGCATCACTTTTAGGAGGTAATTGCCAAATTGCTTCATATTTAAGTGCTTTACAGCAGAGGTTAAGAGAATTACAAGATATAGGAGTATTAATTCAATCTGGTCATTGGATTATTCTCTTCATAATTTTCAACCAAGTGATATGGTCTGTGAAAAATTTTGCCAAAACATCAGCAACAGAACAAAATTGGGTAGGTCCTTATATAGTTGTATTAGTTTCACCATCTTCTGTAAAAGTTTTGGGTAGAGATTCATGGTATCATTGTTCTCACATTAAATTAGCACATGTTCTGAAAAAATATTCTGAAAATATAGAAATTATTAATAATGAAGAAGAGATTGTATAATTTGAGATCTTCAGTCAATTAGAGTCTGCAGTCAGAAAGTTCAGTAAGGAGAGGACCAATCCAGGGGAAGAGGACATTCGGATGGAAGAGGACATGGATGAAGAGGATTCAGGATTCAGGATTTATGGACTTTTGTATTAAGTCTGATGAACTTATGAATTGAACTGATAAAACTTCATTTTCAAGGTTTTTCTTAAAGAAGAGGATTAATCATGGACAATTTGGATTAAATGGTTTGGAAGTATTTTGGGTAATGTAAATAGTATCACTACATACTCATATGCATCCAACATTGCACATAAAACTATCAAGACCTTCAATGGAGAAAAGGAGAAGAGGAAAACTGGAGAGAAGAGATTTCCTTGAGGAATGGAACATCATAAGGAGAAAGGGGATCTGCAGGAGATCTGAAGTTTTGGTAAATATCATGCATCCATCAGTAACATGTTGCAACACAATATAGCAAAGAAACAACATAACGAATCAGGTTAACAACACAAACATGTTAGGATACATTGTGTTCCTTATGGAATGAAACAATGCATAAATACTAACAAAATTAGAATTAGCTATAGCGTAAGTAAGTACTAACAAGAGTTAGTTACTAACAAAGATTAGCTAGTTATTTAGGTAGATATAGCTAGATTAATATACTAATACCATAGGGATAGCTTAGAATAGTTTAGTGAAATAGATGTAGTATTAGATTAGATTAGAGGATAAGATAAGGTACTAATGTACAGTACAGTGCAGATACAACAAACATAACAAAATCGCGTTACATGAAGGACACATAACATATTACAGATCACATATCACAAATAATGTAAATAGTTGTATGAATAGTTTGTGTATATTGTAAATTGTATTATAGTGTAAATATATATATATAAAGGGCTTACACATGTATAATTTATATGCATATATTGTGTGTACATGCATGTATATATGTATATCATGCATGCATATATTGTGTATATACTGCATGTGTGTATCATGTGTTTATATGTGTATGTATGTAAATTTTGTGAATACTTTGATATAATTGAGTTGCAAACATTCAAATGTAATTTGCATAAGGGAGTTTGATGTTTTATTTTACTTTTGATGCAAAGACTTATGCAATATTGTGTTAAAATGTATTTTCCAAAATGGTTTGCATTTATTAGTTGGTAGGATATTTCTGTATTAGAATAGGAGTTATGTTTTGATATTTGTTTTGACTTGTGTTGATATTTCATATTTGCTGTTGATTTTGTTGATTTTGTTGGAAATTTTGCATTGTTACTTGTTGCTTTATGCTTTGAACTATGTAACTGTTCAATGTATTTATCCTTTTACCTTTCCTTGTTGAAATCCCTAGTGTAGGGTAGAGTAGGATAGTGTTAGATAGCATAGAGTTAGTGTAGGTTGTTTGTTATTTTGGGTTAGAATTTTAGTTTAGTTTGTAGTGCACAAATACCAAAATTTTGTTAATTTTGGTTTTGTGCAAAGGGGGGAACGGTTGTGAGGAAGATTATTTAGTATTAGTTACATATAGTTTATATGGACCTAGCAGGGAAGGCTGGAGCATTCCAAGATGGAATGAAGGAGCAGAAAGTTGCTTGTGCTCTGAGAGAGGCTCCATTAGTGGTTGGCACAAACTGTTGCTAGCCCTGGGAGATCTCAGAGTTAAGGACACCCGGCATCCAGATTCCCTGGGATCCTGAGTGGTTGAGGCTTTCAGCAAGTGGACTAGACCTACAGTGCTGCACCAAGTGGGGGAGGAGTTCGGGATCTGTTGGCAGCGTCTCAAGCACACTCTCTCTACTTGGGTACCTTGGACCACCTTGACTCTTGGCATCCTGTGATCACCTTTGGATTATTGTGAGAACCCTCAAAGCTACCCTCAGACCCTTTAGCTGTACTGGTCAAACCTGGCTGGAACCAGGTTTGAAGCAGCCTTCCCAGTGATTCCAGTACTGCTCCTTTAGGCCCTGCCTGGCTTAGGACATTTAGATTAGAGTATGTGTAAATAGAAATTAGCTCTATCCCATTAATAGTCAAAAATCTACTCAACCCAGGCGTGCTAATGATGTCACTCCCACCTCCCTTAGTGGGGAGGGGAGACGAGTTACCCACACGTGACAATAAGTAACAAATCAAGAATAAGGGACTGCCCTTTGGACAGTCCAAATCAATGTAGAAACTGCCATTTGTCCATTTGAATTAGAGGTGGACCACAGGAAGTGATGAAAGACACATTCTCTTTAAGTAAGTGAGGGAACTTCCTGTGGGGGCAGTTGCCGCCTGGAACTGGAGGAAGAAGCATCTCCTGAGACCACAGACAGCTTACACTCCTGTATTGTCACGTGGGTAAGTTAGGCTGGCTTCCTTGGCCTAGCTGGGCCAATTCTAAACTCTGCCTATCCGGCTGTTGGGCCTTGCGGCTTACAGCTTCATTTATTTAGACTTCTAACCTCCCTCTTCTCTTTATCCTTACTTACCTTCCTGATTGTAAATAAACTCTTCAACCCGATGCTGACTTGGGTCTGATTTAATTACGGAATCAACTTGAATTGTTGATTCCTGGCGGCCACATAATTTTAATATATAGCTATAATAACTAAATTTTAATTCTTACAAGTAGTCAAGTCTTCCCCTTGCCCTGTGATTTGCTCTTTAGGTTTTAAGTGCAGAATCCCCTACCTTTTTTAGTTAATCATAATTAAACCGTTAAAAACCTTTACCTTGCCTGCTGGTTCCAAAGACCCTGGCCTAGGGTGAGCAGGGTGACCGTTGGGGCCAACTGCCTTTCTTGATTCTTGGTCTCCCTATCCTGGCTGGTCCTGTCTCTCCTTCAACCCAGTGTGTGTACCCACAAACCATTAGGCCACATTTTTACATCCCTGGTGCCCCACTCTTTTATAACCCCCATTGCCTAGCACTTACCACTCTTCTGCCTTGGAACCAGTACCTGGTATTGATTCTAAAATGGAAGGTACAGATTTTTAAAAAGAGAGAAAGAATATTTCATTCAGATTCAGGCTGGCAGAGAACAGCAAGGTATCATGAATAAGAATTGGCCATCAGCTTGGAAAAGCTAGTTGTTCTGCTCTGAGTACCATCACTAGTTAATCTGGAGGAAGTCAATCTCTCAATGCCCCCAGATCTCTCTTTAAGGCTGTAGCTCACTGAGCAGAAGAAGCTAGTCTGCTCTAGTAGAGTTAGTTTCCTCAGAGAGAGTTCCCTGTACCAATGAAATTACATGTTTAATTCAAAACAAAAATGGGATTGCAATATGGCAGAGCAGTCTAGATGGAGGAAGAACCATGAGGTATGAAGGAAATATAATAGGAAGATACACAGAATAAATGACATTTTTCCACTTTATTTTTTGTTCAGATGACAGTGGGGGAAATGTGATGGTTGAAGCCATTATTCCTCTCTAGGATCATCTGTTAAAAGGAAGTGAGAAGGAGATTCCCCACCATGTTTGGTGATCAGGAAAGAGAGCTGCAAAGAGCAATACAGCAAATCTGGTGGCTAGTCCCCTGGCTTTCTAGAATTTGTGAAATTCACAGACAGGCAGGAGAGCTGTGGGGAAAGAATAGCCAGATGATTATTCAGGCATTGTCAGACATTGCTAAAATTAATTCTGTTCCCACTCTCCCCCAACATGTAAAATGACAGTTAAATACTCGAAATTATTGTCAACACAGAAACAGTTCTTGACCCTTTTTTTAAAAATCCCTTACTTTCCATACTGTGTATTGGTTCCAACCCAGGAGAATGGTAAAGGCTAGGCAATGGTGGTAAAATGACTTTCCCAGGGTCACACAGCTAGGAAGTGTCTGAGGGCAGTTTCAAACCCAGGACCTCCCATCACTAGACCTGTCTCTCAAGCCACTGAGCCATCTAGCTGTCCTCCTTTATACATCTTTTAATGGGATAAGGTACCAACCATGGGCACACACTCTGACCTTTCAGCTTAACTTCCAGGAACTCCCTTAACCAATTTCACACATCACAAAAGCAGAACTTCCAAATGAGTGTTTATTAATTTCCTGTTTTGGAATCTTCCTGTACTATCTGTTTCTTATTTACTCTACTGTCACACATACACACACACACACACACACACACACACACACACACACACACACACACACACAC
>NW_025340921.1:0-11441 GCF_016433145.1 Gracilinanus agilis | reverse complement strand
AAGATAGATTTAAGACTACTTCATAGATAAGGCAATCTCTCAGAAACGGCAAATTTAAAGTGACCAGAAATTTTTCCTTTCCACTCCCCCCGCCTTTTTCAGAAGCAGCTAGCTACTCTCTCTCTTTTTTCAGCTAGAAAAAATAGTTCTGTCATAGTTTTTTCTTTCCCCTTTGGAAAGAGCCCAGTTGGTAATGGCCACAGACAATGTAAAAAGTTTTAACAATTTTCATTTAGTCAAATCAATCTTTCCAGGACTGTGGCATGCATGGAGTTATTCAGGCAGGTATAAGAGTCCCACTTCATAGAAAAGTTCAAAAGTAAAAGTGTATTTATTTTAGAATATCTATTGAAGCATGAAAAAAGGTAATTAAGAAACAAAATTCATCATATGTCAGCCAGCTCCTTGTTAAGAATTAACCCTTTTCTGACTCATTCTTTTTCACAGAATTCTTTAGTCATGGAGATATGAATTATAACAATTGATCTTTTGCCAGGATAAGACTCTAGCTTATATAATTTATGTTTTATATTTGTCAGTGTGTGTGAAATGCCCAAGAAATGTGTCCTTGATCAGATCTATGTGATCACAATAGGAAGGTTACATGTTGGGAAAAATAAATCTCTCTCTCTCTTCTTCATTCGTTCTGGAAGAATGGGGAAGACAGACAGAGGCATTTGAGAAATTCAGAAAATAACAACTTAGTTTCTGAATGTCTTAAACTAAGATAATTTAATTGGTTAAAAGAAATCACATTCTCTGCTCTTATTAAGGCAAGAATTAAACAAACTAATCTGTCAAACATTTCTCCTTCCATTTCTCACTGGCCATGAGAAAGGGAACATAGAAATCAAAAGACAGAAAAAGGGACAAATTTGATCCCATCACCAAATTCTATCAACAGGTTAAGTACTGAGATATATATCTAATGAAAATTACAAAAGATTCTAAAATGCAATCTAAGAAAAACTTATTTAGACAGAAAGCAATGATTCTGAGTTGTGTACAGAAGTATAGAAGTGCAGCTTAACTTTCTTAGCTAGCCAAAAACCATCAGTCTTCCTCAGTGCTTAACCAAGAGTGAAAAAGCTTCTTTAAACAACTGTGAATTCAACCTAACATTAATCACACTAATGTTAGTGAAAATTTAACTTAAAGATTATTAGAACGACATAATTGACTTACATTTCAAAATTAGACCCCTTTAGATAGAGACTGGTCCATGAGAAAATTATATGTTGAGAGCGAATCATCCAAGCCACCCCAGTTCAGCAGGAAGTAGATAATAAAAGCTAAAAAACATCGTTCCCTCTCCCCAAAACTCATGGACCTTTCTCTACCCATTAGAAAATATATTTGCTAAGGAATTGAATAGGTGCTGATGGTATAGTGTAAATTCATTGACTACTAGTTAAAAAATGGAATTTCACTTAAATTTAAGAATGCACAAACTTATATTGAAAATTTATCTATTAGAACTTACAGTGTGTGAAATATTGATTTGAATGATCAGACTTACCAAAAATGCTTATCAGACTGAATGCAATTTGTTTAAAAAATATTACTATTGGTAAGAACGAGCAAGTAGAATAGCCTCATGTGAACAGACTCAGAGAGGTACAGTGACCAATTAAGCGTGACTTGCCAGCTTGGCTCAGTAAAGTGAAAAAATGAACAAGAAGCGAATATCAATTTTATAACATCTATAGTATTGTTAAAAAATTCAGGTTTCCCTAATTCATCACAATTGGAGTGTAAATTAAAAATTAAAAAGGGAAACAGCAGATATTACTAATAAATAGTTAAAATGTAAAACATCAAAAAGAATTGGTTTAAGTAAAGAAAAAAATTGATTTAAATTAAGCAGTAGAGGTGTACTTATAAAACAAAAAAGAAATATAGAGAAAAAAGACAGTTAATACAAAGAAAATATTGTTTGGAAATTTCCTAAAGCTTTCTAAATTTTCAAGACTTTCAAAAATTACTATTTTATCAAATTTCAAAGTTAAAAATGATGATACATTCTATACAATGAATTGGTTCAATTTAAGTGGTTATCTTTATTTCAAAAAATATTACAAAAAGCAAATAATAACATCTATTGTGGAACTTAAAACTAAGCCTTAAGATAATAGATCTTAGTCAAATTATGCCTGCTGTATTGACTGTCTGACTATCCCTTAAAGGTTAATTCAGTAGATTGGAATTGAGATCAGAATGCAAGAATTAAAGCTATTAAGGAAAAAAGGAAGTCAAATATTATGGAAATATTATTGTGAAATGCCACTAAAAATTAACATGCATTAAAACACAACTTGTTAATAAGTAGTTATGTATAAAAATGAAGTATGTATGCAAAAAACCATTGGTATTCATGACTTGTAAAATCAAATCTTTTCATTATATACATAAATCTTAGAAACTTCTCAGATACAATTAGTAAAAATTGTTGTTTAAGGTAAAAGCCATTGGAATTGCAACTAATATTAATTTTGAGTTTTAAATTCAGGTATAGTTGTCTGAGAACTCATTGAACTGTATCTACCATTCAAAAGAAAGACATGACTGATTAATAGCTCTGACTCTTACCTGAATTCAAACAGTGTTTAATACTTTCCCTGCTTTTTCTCTTAAAACAAATTGTTATAATCAAAGCAAAGTGATATAATAGTAGTAGCCTCAGAATTTTGAATGTGTATAGCAAACAAAAAAGCTCCACTACTTACTTAAGAGATTGCACCCCATCCCAAGTTCTTGTTTCAATTAAGGTTATACTGAATCTCTTATAAATTAATTCATTTGTATAATCACTGAACATAAATTGGAGTATCAAACATACAAACAAAAACTCCAGAATTATAATATGCAGGTCGAGGTTTTGTTTTTACTTACATAGGAAATGAACACCTACAGCAGAGAACTTCTCAGAAATAGCTGGACTCATGAAACAACCCAGATGACAACATCAAAGACTCCAGCCACTGAAGCTCATGATTTAAAGACAAGCCAGAGGAGCTATTCTCATGGCAGAACAATACCTGAAGAAGGCAAGCCCTCTTAAGACTGATCAATCTTAACTTAACCCCAGCCCAATCATTATTATTGTTATAAGTCAACTACTTGAAAAGTTTAACATAATGATGTACATACACCCTTATATTCTGATATTGGATATAACTATTTCTGTAACAAATGTAAATTTTCAAGGTGCTTTTCCCCTTCCTAACCCCACACTCATTTCACCAGAAGATAACATAGCATAATAGATCCACAGTTAGGCACAGACACCTTACCCCAAATACTTATTGCAGATCTGATTAGGAAAGGTTCCTCCCTCTATTCAGCTTCCTCTATAGTATCTACTTTTTATAAAGGTGTCTCATCCCTCATCTCCAATAATGATTTGCTACATACCCTGAATGTCTGTGGATTTGCCCTTGCCTTGTTTCTTGTTGTTCTTTTCTGCATCCCAGTTATTTTTGGATCCCTAAGCTCTAATATATGTCAAGTCCAGATTGAATTGAAGTCACTAAAATTAAGAAAAAAATGGGCAGATGCCGGAAGCCATCGAGGCTGTGATGTTTAGCAAGGCTACTCACAAGCTCTGACAATCCAGCATGACAGGTTGTCAGGAGGATGGAAATTCCACACTCAGTTTCCCCTATGTGATTCTTTTTACAGTGACATTCACTTGCATTGAAATTATTACAATTAATATCCTTATTTAGCTCCAAGGAGACACAGAAAAACAATACAGGTTGATGGCAAGAACAATCACAATCACAGACTACCTACTATCCCAAAATAAACCCCTGTTCAACCTCCCAGCAAACTTGTGCCCTGCAGTCAGGAATTTTTTTAGGAGTAGCTGCCAAACTGGGTTGTGATGGAGTTCAATGAAATACGCTGTATTGCTTTCTATATTTACCAGAATGAAAGAGATAGGAAATCTGAGGATAAAAATGACATAATTGACAACCTGACCAAAGAAATTAGAGATCTAAAGCAAAAGTTGAAATCAAGTGAACTGCAGGACAAAACTGTGACAGTATTAAGAACTTATAGACCACCCAGAAATAGTTACAACCCTAGACCATACAGGCAAATCCCCAGATGTTATCTGTGTGACAAACCTGGCCACCTAATGAGGAAATATTGATTTAGGGGACAGTTTTTTGGGCAAAACTTCAGGGTAAACCAAGGTAATTGTTATAATCAATTTAATGGATTCAGCCAGAGTGGATATGGCTACAATAATGGGTTTGATAATGCATACCAGTATGGGAGACCAAATTACCCCAACCATTTTGATACTGGATCCTACCATAGTGCACAATAAGCCCAAGACTTGGCAATAATGCAGGATTACATCAGATCAGGTGTTTGTCCCAAGTATTTCCAAGTGGCTGGTGAGAACCCCCAAAAGGGATAAATGCAAAAGGATGCAGCTGCATTATGAAGGTGTGCAGACAACAAGTAGTAGTTAAAGATCTAGGAAACGGGAACAATGAAATAGGAAATACTGAAAATGGCAGAGAGATTTTAAAAACCTGGCAAACAAATGTAACAGAAGTAAATGAAGAATTAATGAGTGGAGGACAGGAACAAGAACTGAGTTTTCCTGATCCAACAGTATTAACACCAATAATACCAGTGCATTCCCCTGATAATAGTATGAATCCCCATGTAACTTTGAAGGTGAGAGCCCAATATTACAACTGCCTTCTTGACACAGGTGCAGCAAAATCTGTGTTACAAAAGCCCCCAGAAGAGTGTGAAGCATGGCATGAAGTGGATACAATGGAAGTTGTGAGTGTGACAGAGAAAACACAAAAAGTGAAAAAATTGGAACCAAGAATGATATCCCTAGGACATTTAAGCATGGAATTCTCTTTCCTCCTGATGTCTAACTCCCCAGTGAACCTCATAGGGAGGGACCTTTTACACTCAGAGCAACTATAGTGTGTACCCCTACTGGAGACATCTCACTAAAACTTCCTGAAGTATCTCTAAGTCTTTTTCCAGTGTTGTTTCTAGATGAGGTAGATTCAGAAGGGGACATAAATAGCATCTATGAAACACCAGAAGATATCCCTGAAGGGTTATGGGCTACTAGTTCCACTAATGTAGGCTTATTAAAATCAGCAACTCCTGTTAAGGTGGTAACAAAAGGAGGCCCACGACTATGCATTTCACAATACCCACTAAGTAAAGAAGCCATTGAAGGGATCACCCCAATAATTGAGTCATTACTGCAGCAAGGCATAATAATATCCTGTATCTCTGAATACAACACACCAATTCTACCTATAAAGAAATCCAAGATTTGTCCAAAATCTGAGAGCTGTAAATGGCCATGTTGTAAAAATCCACCCTGTTGTACCCAGTCCTGCAATGATAATTTCTGTAATCCCTGCTAATGCAAAATGTTTCGCAATGGTTGACTTATGTTCTGCTTTCTTCTCTATACAATAAACGTGGCTTCACAAAAGATATTTGCATTTGTGTGGCAAGGAAATCGTTATTTCTGGTCCTGTTTGCCCCAGGGTTACAGTGAACATCCTTCCCTATTTTCCCAAATCTTAAGGATTTAGCTAATATACATTTCAAGGACAGCAGGCTCATACATTTTGTGGACTATCTGCTGTTAGTGTCACCATCAGCAAAAGTGTGCCAATGTGAAAGTAAACATCTTTTATGTGAGCTATACAAGAGGGGACATAAGATATCAAAAGCTAAAGTCCAGTGGTGTCTCCCTCGTGTAGAATGTCTTGGGTTTATACTGTTTTAGGGGTCTAGAAGAATTTCCTAGAAGAGGGTAGTAGACATATAGAAGCTGAGTGCTCCAACGACTAAAAAGCAACTCAGAGCCATCTTGGGGACCATGGGTTTTTGCAGACAATGGATTCCAAATTATGGTGAAATTACCAAACCATTGACTTTATAATGAGAGACACTGAGAAAAAGCCACTGAAATTAAATCCAGAGCATTTTCAAGCAACTGAAAAGTTAAAGGAGGTGATATCATCAGCCCCTGTTCTAGGTATCCCTGACTATTCCAAGCCATTCTCACTCTATGTCCATGAGCTAAAGGGTGTGGCTTCAGGAGTCTTGACACAGAGCTTAGGACCAAGTCAACATCCTATAGCTTATTATTCTGGCCAACTGGATCCCATAGCTGCTCTGTGCCTAAGCAGGGTAGCTGCCACTGCATTGCTGGTTACCAAAGCTTCAGACATTGTGTTGGGATGCCCATTAACAGTCTTTTGTTCACTCTAAATCGAGGCACTTCTGTTAAGGTACAGAACACAGGCATTTTCAGATCTACACCTAGCTAGATATGAAATAGTCTTTTGGGGGAGTGAAAACATAACACTGAAAAGATGTGCCACCTTGAACCCAGCCACATTATTGCCTGATTTGCCATCACAGGGAGAGCCATTGCATGATTGTAAGACTATAGTGCAATTGGCAGAAAGACCTTGAGAAAATCTGTCAGACACACCCCTTGACAACCTTGACCTGATCTTATTCATTGATGGCTCCTCATTTATGAGAGATGGAATAAGATTCACAGGTGCTGCGGTAGTGAGCGAATTTGAAACTCTATGGTTTGCTTCACTACCTAAGAACCTCAGAGCTCAGGGTGCAGAATTGTTTGCTCTCAAACATGTGTGTGAGTTAGCGAAGAATAAGCTAACATTTACACTGATTCCAAGTATGCATTTGGAATTTGCCACGCAGTCAGTTCCCTCTGGCTTCAGAGAGGATTTCTAACATCTAGTGGGAGAATGATTGCTCCTGCAGACATTATCTGGGAATTACTGTCAGCTCTCCAACTACCAAAGAAGTTGGCAGTGATTCACTGTAAGGCACATTCTTTCAGTCGAAACTTAATTGCAAGAGGGAATCATAGGGCTGACATGGTTGCACATATGAGGCTCCAAACACTCCTGTTTACATTATGAATCTCTCTGTCATAGACACTGTGGATCTAAAACAAGCTTACACAGACAAAGAGATTCAGAAATGGAAACAGAATTTTGGAGCTAGAAGAGAGAATGAGATCTGGATAGCATCAGTGGGAAAACCTATTCTTCTAAGAGCATTTTACTCATATCTGTCAAACTTTACATACTAAGGGTCATTATGGGACACAAGCAATAATTGATACTGTCAAAAGAACTTGGATTGCTCCTGAGCTTACCACCATGGCTAACAGAGTGTGCTCAGCTTGCTCTATATGTCAACAATTCAACCAGAGTGTATTTAAACAGAAAGCTTTTAGGGCTCATGCACTAGCTTTCACACCATTTGAACACCTGCAGATAGACTATATCAAATATGCCCAAAGCAGGGAATTATAAATTTTGTTTGCTGATAGTGGACCAGTTAACTAGATGGCCTGAAGCTTTTCCATCTAACAAGAACACAGCAAGCTCTGTAGCTAAAATCTTGTTGAGAGAGGTTATTCCAAGATTTGGTATTCCATTGAGAGTGGATTCAGACAAAGGAAGCCATTTCACAATTTCCATTCTAAAACAGATTTATGAGACTCTTGGGATCACTCCAAAATTTCACGTCCCATATCACCCACAGAGTTCTATGCAGGTAGAAAGGTTAAACTGTGAGATCAAAATTATGTTTGGGAAATAGCCAGAAATATTGCCTCTAGTTCTTTTCTACCTGCGGACTAGACCAAGAGGGGATCTGCAAATCTCACCATATGAAATGTTTTTTGGACATGCACCAATGCAGGCACAGACTTTTTAAAAATTTTTTTTAAACCCTTAACTTCTGTGTATTGGCTCATAGGTGGAAGAATGGTAAGGGTGGGCAATGGGGGTCAAGTGACTTGCCCAGGATCACATAGCTGGGAAGTGTCTGAGGAAGGATTTGAACCTAGGACCTCCCATCTCTAGGCCTGACTCTCAATCCACTGAGCTACCCAGCTGCCCCCAGGCACAGACTTTTAAACAACCTTATGCATCTATCCTTGGAGGAGATCTTAAACTTGCTGAATACATCACAGAGTTACAGAACAGAATCAGAGAATTGAAGGAAATGAGATTATTGACTCAGGGAGCTCCTTTAGATTTTTCACTTCACAATATAAAACTGGGGGATCTGGTGTACATAAAAAACTTTAATAGAGCCAGTGCAACACAGCCAAAATGGCTAGGGCCTTATTACACTCTTATAACAACTCATTCAGTTATTAAATAAATTCAAGAGAAAGACTCCTAGCTGTATTGCTCGCATGTTAAAAAATCAGCAGCAGAAGAGAATGCATCAGACAACCCAACTACAGTCAACACGGTTTCAGATGAAGAAATTATTCAAGAGGAATGAGGAGAGAGAGAAGAAGATCAAGGTAAAAGTGAAGACAATGCAGAAGAAGAAATGGAGAAGATAACAACGAAAAGGATGATAGCATGGTAACAACAAAGACATTGCAAAAGACATCAATACAGAGAAGAGGAAAACAGACTGGTTATGGACAAGAACTGTAAGACTTTTTGTGCCATTCTAACATTACACACTTTCACTATAGTTGCATACAACACTACATATTAACAACGCTGAAAGAGCACAAAGATAGAAGATAGAGGAAGAATGAAGTCTGTGCCTGCATTGGTGCATGTCCAAAAACTGGGGGCAGCTGGGTAGTTCAGTGGATTGAGAGTCAGGCCTAGAGATGGGAGATCCTAGGTTCAAATCCGGCCTCAGACACTTCCCAGCTGTGTGACCCTGGGTAAGTCACTTGACCCCCATTGCCCACCCTTACCACTCCTCCACTTAGGAACCAATACACAGAAGTTAAGGTTTTAAAAAAAATTTTTTTAAAGATAGAATAAAAACTTAAGACATGTGATCCTATAGTTGAGATGATAAATTCAGTATACATAAGGCTTATGGGCTTTTTTTACAACTTACAAATGTTTAAGATGTTCATAAATGGTACAGATAACAGAATTGGATTAATACAGGTAAACTTAAAAAAATGAAACCTTAAAGAGATCAGGAAATACAATATGAGTACAAATTACAAACTATACAGTCAAAAAACCCTTTTAACCAGTTCTAATAGATTTGTTCACCATTTGGGAGTTACAATAAAATCATAAACAGAATTAATCTAGCAGCCAAAACTTCATTAGCTTAAAATGATTGAGTGCAACAGAAAAATCAACAAAAAAACAAAATTAATTCACAAGACTAATCAGCAAAATACAATAAGATACAGAGACTTTTTTTTAAAACAGAAACAAAACCCATTCAGTTCTGAGGTTTTAAAATCCACCTCTGGTCCAATTTAAGTTTTTTCTAACTGAGCTCTGCTCTGAGCACAGTGTGCTCCATAAGGGTATATAGTTCAAAGTCTTGGGCAGGCCTAGCGTGTGTATGGGGTGAATCTCTCCCCTGAGTTTCAGGCAAGATAATCGCAAGGAATAGTTTGAAATAGGCCATGTGGCCCATGTTTGCCATTTTGCTTCCTGTTTGAAGAGTAAACGCTAGGGCCCACATGGGGTAGGGGCTAGAGAAAAGCCTAGGTCAGGTTTTAGAAAAACCACGTGGAGGATGGTAGTGGAGTAGAAGCTCCTTTCAGGTTAAAAGTCATTAATGTCTACGTGGAAGAAGGGGGGGGGGGGCGTTGCATACTTCCCAAATCTTAATCAGCGGCGGCAGAAGCAGTCTCTGGGTTCAGCATCAACCGGTGGGGCAAGAATCTCAGGAGTCAGCACGCAGAGGCATTAGCAGCAGCAGGCAGGCAGCAGCAGGTATCCGGCATTGGAACAGTCTAGCAGGAGCTGGGATAAGCACTGGGCAGCAGGAAAAAGTTCGGGAACCCAGGGAGGGTCTGGCATGAGAGGCTCAAACTGGTTGAAGCAGCTTCTGAGGTAATCAGCAGGCAAAAACAAACTGCTGCTAAAAACACGGCATTTAAAACTACTTTGCCCTTTCCCTAAAAGGCAGCCATGGGGCTGGGGAGAACAGAGAGAAGAGAAAGAGCGAAACCCAAAACTACAACGAGTTGCATGGCTATCTAAAAAATTGAGAAGTAGTTTCCAATGTGGTTTGCCAAACTTTTATTATTAAAATTGATATATATGGATATTAGAAGTATTAATATTTTAAGTAAAGCCATGTTGGTAAAATAAAGATGACCACGCACCTACTAAGATCTAATTCAAATTCCCCACCATACCTTCTGCCCACCTGGCTCCCTTGTACCCAAACAGACCGCCCCAAACAAGTCCTCTCTATTTAAGCTATGCTTTACGTTGCCTCACATCATCATGTAAGACAGGAAACCCATTGAATCATGGGAAATGTAGTTTCAAAGTCCCCTAAATGTCCATAGGAAGTTTATGTCATATGTCTAAATATTTAAGGCTCAAATGAACCCCAATTTTCCACTAACACATTAGAATAAGGAGAAATAGGAAGGTTTCAACTTTACTCGAGTCAAGAAGCAAGACCATGAAATCTAGAGGGAAGTGGGAAAGCTTAATACCTTTGGTAGAATGAGGGAACCCTTATTTGAAACCCTTATTACTGTCCTTTCTTTCTTTTAAAACCTTAACAGAATAAATAAGGTTTGTTTTTATAATCTGTCTCCAAGGAGTTTTTTACCAGTCTTCAGTTCAAATGTAGTCAGATTTTTTGAGCAACAGTTACAAAGTAAGGGAAGTTGGATACAGCCTATCATCCATGTTTTCGGTTTCCCTTACAGTTTATCCTATTACTATTACAGGATGTAGGATGATTCCCCAGCCGCCCCCCACCCCCACCCTGCCTCCCTTATTTGTTACATGTGGAGCCTACCGCAATGGCCCTGGTCTCCCTGCCTCACTGATTTCTCTTGCACATGCACTGATAACAGAATGATCTTCCTAAAGGGTTCATTTTGATCTCCTCTCAGTTCGGGGCTTTGAAATCTCCATTAGATCCCCATTGCCTAAAGTCAGGAATCATTATCTCAGCACTGTGGACTACCCCACTGGACCTTTGCAGCTTTCTCCCCTAGGGTGGAAAAGATTACATGGGGTAGTAAATAGAACACTGCACTCAGTCAAGATGACCTGGGTTCAAATCACATCTTACTAGCTCCAAGACTCTGGATAAGTGGCCTGACTTTCCCAGCTCTCAGTTTTCTCCTCTGTAAAATGAGAAATTTGGACAAGATGGGCTTTTCCAGCTTTAGATTGTTGAGAGTAAGACAGGAGATGAGTCTCTCAGTCATTTGAGCATCTCACCAGTGACCTGCTACACAGATTCTCAGGAAGTGTCGGATTTTGTTCATTTCCTCCTTCTAGAACTAGGCTCAACAGTGACAATGGTCATTGTACTGGCCCTGCCCCATCTTATTCCTCCCTAATGGTCCTTTTTCAGAGGGTGTGTGTGTGTGTGTGTGTGTGTGTGTGTGTGTGTGTGTG
>NW_025340920.1:0-1471 GCF_016433145.1 Gracilinanus agilis | reverse complement strand
GCTAAACAAACTGTGGTATATGATTATGATGGCATACTACTTCACCATAAAACAATGGTGAATCTAATTTTAATGAATTGGGGAAGAATCACATAAGATAATGAACAGCAAAATGAGTAGAACCAATAGAAAATCATAAACAGCTACAGATTTAATACTTGAAGAATAAATTGAGAATGCTACTTCCAGAGAATGAACTGAAAGGCAAAAACATGAAAATTAATTTGCATTAACATGTCTGTCTCCCAAATGATGTCTTTTGTGATGCAGAGAAGAGGAAGGGGGTTGGGATGCTTGTGATTAAATTATATTAATAAAAAAATCATCACATTTATGATTACTTTATATATTCCTCTACCCTATTTTTCCTATTTATTTTCTCTCTTTTCTCTCCTTTCACCCTATTCCTTTTTTTTTTAAACCCTTACCTTCCGTCGTGTAGTCAATAGTGTGTATTGGCTCCAAGGCAGAAGAGTGGTAAGGGTAGGCAATGGGGGTCAAGTGACTTGTCCAGGGTTACACAGCTGGGAAGTGTCTAAGGTCAGATTTGAACCTAGGACATCCCATCTCTAGGCCTAGCTTTCAATACACTGAGCTACCCAACTGCCCCCTGTTACTTTTCAAGTTTGTTTTGCTTCTGACCACTCTCTACTCCCGTGTGCTTTCCTTTTTATCAGAAGCCCCTCTTCTCTCATCCTCCTTTTCTCCTATTTCCCTATAAATTGCAAAAGATTTTTAAACAAACAGTGTGTATATTATTCCATTTGAGCCATTCCAGTGAGAATAAGATGTAAGTATTGAATGCTAGGCCATTAACTTCCCCTACCCTGTAAAAATTCTTTCATGTCTCTTTTATGTGAGATAATTCACCCCACCTTATTTCTTCCTTCCCCTTTCTCCTATTGCTTCCTTCTTTCTGATCATGTAATTTTATTATTTTTAAATGTCATCCCATCCTAATCAACTCAGACATGTGTTCTCTGTCTAAGTATATTCTTTCTAACTTCCTTAATAATGATAAAGTTGTTGATAGTTACAAGTATCTTCTCATGTAGACATGTAAACAGTTTAACCTTATCAAATCCCTTATGATTTCTCATTCTAGTTAACCTTTTTATGCTTCTCTTGAGTCTTGTATTTAAAAGTCAAATTTTCTATTTGACTTTTTTTTTTAATTAGGAATGGTTGAAAGTCCTCTTTCATTAAATATCCAATTTTCCCCTGAAGGATCATACTCAGTTTTGCTGAGTAGATTAATCTGGGTTGAAGTACTAGCTCCTTTGCCCTCTCCAATGTCTTACTGAAGGTTTTCCAATCCTTTAATATAGAACCTGCTAAATCTTGTGTTATCCTGACTATGGATCCACAATATTTAAATTGCTTCTTTCTGGATGCTTGCAATATTTTCCCCTTAACCTGGGAGCTATGTAACTTGACTATATTCCTGTGAATTTTCATTTCAAGATCTCCC
>NW_025340919.1:0-1234 GCF_016433145.1 Gracilinanus agilis | reverse complement strand
TGAGATCAAAGCAATTTGATCTAAATTATACATGTGTGATCAATAGGAATTTTTAAAAAAGCATTTACTACATGCAGAACATTACATTAGGAAAATACAAAATTAGAAAAGATAATATCCTTACCCTTATGGATGACATAATCTTCAGGTATATATGTCAAATGCCAGTTACTACAATACGCAATAAATATCTAAAACAGGTGCAAAATACTACATTAGATAATGGAGCAAAGGACATTACTAGTAGAGATATCTGAGATGGCTTCATGGAGAAGGTGGTATTTAAGTTGGGCTTAAGGGGCTAGGGAGAAGGAGTGTGATGTGGAACTGTGTGAGCAAATGCCACCAATGTGAAGGCAAAAAGGGCATGTGAAGGATGGAAAATATCCAGATTCATTTGGAATGTACAATGTGTGGAACAGAGAAACATGATATAAGCCTGAAGAGGCAGGATGATGCTATAACCTGGAGGATTTTGTTACCTCTCCAGCCCCAGAACCATCTCAACTCATGACTGAGAGTAGTTTAAAAAAACTGGAGGAAGATACCCAGCCTGGATAGGAAAGGGTGAGATCCAAAAGGGGAAACAATGTTCCAGGACCATGTCAAGATAAGTGAATGTTAATTGTAAGAGACAGGTACTGGGGGAAGTCAAAGGAAGGTCTAAAACAAGATGGGGGGTTGCAAAGGCAAACTTCCCTAATTTCACTGAGGCTTTGTGCCAAATGCTGGAGACATAAAAACAAAAGGCTTTTTTTTATCCTCAAGAAGCTTACATAATGGTGAGGAAGACAATACAGAAAGGAAACTGAAAAGGGAGAAAGGAGAGAGGTGGAAAAGGCACCAATTGCCAGGGCAAAATAAAAAAAGTTTGGAGGGTGAACCTTGTGAATAATGAAGAAATGACTGGCCTGGGAATCCTCCTTAAATGGAGGTTTTTGGAGGAGTCATCTAATATCAAAGGAAGAGATTTCAGGAGTGGGTGATAATTCCAAAGTGGAAATTTCAGGACTGAAATAAACTTCCAAGATGAAGAGGTTTCTGGGGCATGCCGGGGTAGTCTGAAGAAATACAATTTGGTGGAAAATAAAGAGATGGCTGGCCTTTGTAGCCTTCTTAAATTTAGGGAACATGTTCAGGAAACCTACATTCTCATTTTAGCTCTAAATGAACCTCTCTGAGCATTAATTTCATCAATTAGGCAATGATATTTTTGCTATCTACTCTAAAAGAT
>NW_025340918.1:0-3340 GCF_016433145.1 Gracilinanus agilis | reverse complement strand
CTCTCTCTCTCTCTCTCTCTCTCTCTCTCTCTCTCTCTCTCTCTTCCCCCTCAAGAGTAAAATCCTAGTTCTAAGTTTTATCTCACCAACTCTATGACACCTATGAGGTTTTGAGGTTTGATTTGGTTTCTTCCAGGAGAACCACTGATTCACTTCACTCATTGTCTATCACTATGAAGGGTGGAAGGACCAATTCAGAATCAAATTCATCAAATTCCTTGTCATTGGAACAAAATTGAAATTGCTATGTATAATCCATTGAGTTCAGGAATTTCCTCATGGTATTCTAATCCTGTATTTCCATGTTCTAGTATACTTAGATTAGATATTTCCATGCTCTGGTATACTTAGAGTAGATTAGATTATCTAGAGGTACACTTGGGATGTTTCATAGTGCAGTAGCTGGAATGTCAGGCCTGGAGCCAGGAAGATTCATTTTTCTGAGTTCAAATGTGAATTCAGACATTTCCTAGTTTTGTGACCCTGGGCAAGCCACTTAACCCTGTTTGCCTCAGTTCCTTCTCTGTAAAATGAGGTGGAAAAGGAAATGGCAAACCACTGCAATATCTATGCCAAGAAAACCCCAAATGGAATCACAAAGAATGGGATATGACTGAAAAGTGATTGAACAACAAAAGGATCTACATATATTTATATATCTCTGTGTATGTATTTTAATTTGGCTAAATATATGTGTTCCTTAATATATGTGTAATACGTATATATTATACAAAATAAATACATCCTTCTATCCTGCACTTAAGCACACACTAATTTCACCTATTCTCAATCACTCCTAAATTAATTTAACTCTTAATTTTGACTCACCTATATGGCTTTGGAAAAGTTGCTAAAGTTTTGGTGAATAGTCTGAGTATCAAGTAGCTTTATCTATTTTGTCTCAGCAGGGATAATTTCACAGCCTTCAGATCATGACATGGAAACATGCTTCAATACTTTTTCCTAGTCTCTCTGCTGAGCCCCAATGCCAAATTCCCAAGAACTTGCTGTTTATTTTGAACAGTCCACCTCTCCCCAGATATCTCAAACACAAACTCAAACTATCCTAAACAAAACTCATTATTCTTCTCTCCCCCCTAAAAAAATCCATCCCTTTTCAAAACTTTCTTATTTTTGCCTAGGGCATCATTGTCCTCATGGCCATCCAGATTTAAAACCTCCTAAAATCCTCTGTCTCCCTTACATCCTATATCTAATTTTAAAAAATCGCAACAGCTCATGCATCTTTCCCCTTCTTCACATTCACATTAGACATAATTCTAATACAAGTTGCCATAACCTCTTGTCTGAATTATCATAATAGCCTCCTTACTAGTGTTCCTGCCTCATCATGATCTTCCCGACCCTATCCATCCTCCACACAACTGCCTAAATTATTAATGCTAAATTCTGACCATTTCTTTTATCATCCCAATTTAATAAATTCCAAAAGCTTCCTATAAGCCCTAGGGTCAAATACACACTCCTTTGTCATTTAAAGCTATTTATAATCTAGTCCTAACTTACCTTTTCAGCCTTATTTCATACCACTCCAATCCTTGCTATTACTGTAAAAAAGATAGTCTCCATCCTTCTGAGTTGGCTGCCCTTTGGCTGGAATGCATTCTCTTCGTTTTTCCATTTGGGAAACTCTGGCTTCCTTATGTACTACTTTATGCATAAAACTTTTGGGTTCCCTCCACCCCAGATACTAGTTCTCCAAGGTTAATTTGATTTTTATTTGCTTTGTATAGATCTATCTATATACCTGTCTATGTATCTGTCAATCATCTATCTATCTACCCATCAAGCCATCTATCTATCCATCTATCTACTAAAATATATGCAAACTCTCTATTTACAAAGATAAGAACTAGTTCTTGCTTTGAGGAGAATATATTCTACTCACAGATGCATGCTGTCTTCCCCATTATAATGTATACTCTTTAAAATTCCTCATTTTCGGGGGCGCAGCTGGGTAGCTCAGTGGATTGAGAGTCAGGCCTAGAGACAGGAGGTCCTAGGTTCAAATCTGACCTCAGACACTTCCCAGCTGTGTGACCTTGGGCAAGTCACTTGACCCCCATTGCCTACCCTTACCACTCTTCCACCTAGGAGCCAATACACAGAAGTTAAGGGTTTAAAAAAACAAACAAATAAAAAAAAATAAAATAAAATTCCTCATTTTTGTAACTGTACCATAGTTTCTGGCGCATAGCAGGTGCATAATAAGTGCGTATGAGTGGATTGACAAGGAAATCCTAGACTTTCACATAGTCTTAACTTCTTTCTATACACGTCTTAAAAATAAATCCTCTTTTTCCAACATGATGAGAGCACCAAAGCCTTACAACACATATAGTAAAGGCAGATAGCTTCATTTCCTCTAATTTTAAATGACTACAAATAATACACAGTATTTTCACTCTAATAAATGGCTAATTAGCAATAACTCATTTCTCACTAAAATAAGACTTGCATCATGTAGCCCAATAGAACAGTTTAAAAGGGCAGTTTAATAAAAGCATAGAGGCATTTTATAGTAGTCATCCAACATGGAACAAGTGTGATCCACATCTTTACACATCATTTTGAAGGGGTTTTCAGAAAATTAGCTTTTGGGTCATGATAAAGAGGCCATCACCTCCCCATACTTCTCTTAGCTATGCTAGGGGCAGTTTACTTCATTTATTCAAGCAAGTTATTGTTTTGGCATGAATAGCTCATGTTATCTGCTTATAGCATTTTTTTTGCCCATAAATAAAATGGTTACAGCCTCATTTTTACATCCCCTGAAAAACAACACATTGCCCCTGGCCACCTATAGGGAGGATGATTCATTCTAGGTAGAACTTAACTTTTTTTTTCCCCTCCATACATAATTGCCCCTTTCTTTGCCCTAATTCATTTTGCTCTTTTGTCTGAGAGGCAGCATAGTGTAAGGATAGAGAACTGGCTTTAGAGTCTGAAAGACTTGCCTCTGATTTTTACTGGCTGTTTGGCCATAGGCAAGAATTTAACCTCTCCTTGCCTTCAGCCATCTCTCTAAAATGATAAGTGGCAGAGCAAATACTGATCTAAATAGATAAAGAATTTGCTCATTAGAAGTCCCCCATGAAATAAAATTAAAAGCCTGGTTTCTTATCACACAAAAACTAAAGAATACAACACAACAACCACCGGGACACACCAAAACACAGAGCCACCAATTTTGCTCTCTCTCTTTCTCTCACTCTCTCTGTCTCTCTCTGTCTCTCTGTCTCCCTGTCTCTCTGTCTCTCTCTCTGTCTCTCTCTGTCTCTCTGTCTCTGTCTCTCTCTGTCTCTCTCTGTCTCTCTCT
>NW_025340917.1:0-1188 GCF_016433145.1 Gracilinanus agilis | reverse complement strand
TTAGTCCCTGTTCCCTCTATGTAAACTTCTTCTAGTTACCCTGTTGGTAATAATAATTTTTAATATTTGCCAATACCTTCTTTTCTTCTTGGGATATAAATTGATTGAATTTGTTGTGTCCCTTAAAGAAAAGAATTTTTTTTTCTTCTCCCCCCATTCTCTTAATTACCTTATGTTGATTCTCTTGAGTTCTGGGTTTGGCCAGCAAACTCTTTGTTTAAGTCTGGTTTTTTCTTGATGAATGTTTGGAAGTCCTCAATTTTATTGAATGACCATACTTTCCCCTGCAATAATATAGTTAGTCTTTCTGGATAGTTGATTCTTGGTTGTAGCCCCAGTTCTCTTACTTTCCAGAATATTGTGTTCCATGCCTTCCGGTCCTTCAATGTAGATGCAGCCAGATCCTGTGTTATCCTAACTGTGGTTCCGTGATATCTGAATGACTTCTTTTTAGCAGCTTGTAATATTTTTTCCTTGGTCTGGTAGTTTTTGAATTTGGCTATAATATTCCTGGAAGTTGTCAGTTGTGGATTAAATGTAGGAGGTGATCTGTGGATCCTGTCAATTTCCACTTTTCCTTCTTGTTCAAGAATTTCTGGGCAATTTTCTCTGATAATTTCTTGTAAAATGCTATCTAAACTTTTTCTTTTATCATGATGTTCTGGTAAACCAATAATTCTTAAGTTATCTCTTCTAGCTCTGTTCTCCTGATCTTTGGTTGAATCAATGAGGTGTTTCATATTCTCCTCAAATTTTTCATGTTTTTTATTTTGTTTAATATATTCTTGCTGCCTTGTAAAGTCATTTTCTTCTAGTTGTTGAGTTCTGTTTTTTAAAGACTGAATTTCATCCCTGGTTTTTTGGTCATCCTTCTCTTTCTGGTCCAATTTTCTTTGTAGACCATCTTTTGCCTTCTTTGCTTCATTTTCAAGCTGGCCAATTCTGGCTTGTAAGGCTTTATTTTCTTGTTTTAGCTCATGTATTTCCTTTTTCAAATTGTCTTCAGCCTCTCTTGATTGTTTTTTGAGTTCTTGAATTTCTTGAATTAATTGAGTTTTAAATTCTTGAGTTAATTGAATTTTGCGATCTTCCAAAGCCTGTGTCCAGTTCACTGGAATTACTTCCTCTTCTTCTATTTCTGTTTCATTTGCTCTCTTTTCACTTCCTTGAAAGAAGGTGTCAATTGTC
>NW_025340916.1:0-1484 GCF_016433145.1 Gracilinanus agilis | reverse complement strand
GTTTGCCTCTCCATGTATTCTTACTAATAACTATTTTATTGCATTATTATCTGATAATATTGCATTTATTATTTCTGCTTTTTTGCATTTGTTTGCCATGTTTCTATGCCCTAGTACATGGTCAGTCTTTGTGAATGTTTCATGTGCTGCTGAAAAGAAGATGTGTTCCTTTTTGTCCCTATTTATTTTTCTCCATATATCTATTAACTCTAATTTTTCTAGGATTTCAATCACATCTCTTATCTCTTTCTTATTTATTTTTTGGTTTGATTTATCTAGATCTGGTAGGGGAAGGTTGAGGTCACCCACTAGTATAGTTTTGCTATCTATTTTGTCCTTGAGCTCCACTAGCTTCTCCTTTAGAAATCTGTACACTATACTGTTTGGTGCATACATGTTGAGTACTTCTATTTCTTTATTGTTTATACTGCCTTTTATTATGATGTAATTCCCTTCCCTATCTCTTTTAACGAGATCTGTTTTTACTTTGGCTTTGTCAGAAATCATGATTGTAACTCCTGCCTTCTTTTTCTCAATTGAAGCCCAGTAGATATTGCTCCATCCTTTCATTTTTTTTTTTTAAACCCTTGTACTTTGGTGTATTGTCTCATAGGTGGAAGAGTGGTAAGGGTGGGCAATGGGGGTCAAGTGACTTGCCCAGGGTCACACAGCTTGGAAGTGGCTGAGGCCGGGTTTGAACCTAGGACCTCCTATCTCTAGGCCTGACTCTCACTCCACTGAGCTACCCAGCTGCCTCCTCCATCCTTTCATTTTTACTTTATGTATGTCTGCCTGTCTCATGTGAGTTTCTTGTAGACAACATATGGTAGGATTTTGGTTTCTAATCCACTCTGTTATTTGCTTCCGTTTTATGGGCAAGTTCATCCCATTTACATTCAGAGTTATAATTATCAACTGTGTATTCCCAGGCATTTTGATTCTCTCTCCTTGTCCTGCCCTTTCTTCTTTCAGTATTTCCTTCTATACCAGTGTTTTGTTTTTAATCAGTTCCCCTAATCCTTATTGTATTTCCTTTTTGTACTTCCCTTTCCTTTTCCCTTCTTATTTCCCTCTTATTTTTCTTTAGGGTCTTTTAAAGCTACCCCCCCCTCCCTGCCTTCTCCCTTCCTAGTGTTGCTTCCCTCTCTACCAGTCATTTTGTTACCCTTCTACTTCTTTATTGGGTGTGAATCAATTCTCTGCCCCAATGGATCAGATTGTTCTTCCCTATTTAAGTTGATTTCAATGCACTTAAGTATTAAATATTTCCTCTTTCCAACCTCTTTACCCTTCCATGTATTGATATTCTTCCCTGTTCGCCCCATGTGTTTCTTTATGGAATATAAATTTACTCCATTTTGTTTGTTTTCATATTTTTCTTAATATTACCTTCTTTTTTCCCTCTAGTTTTATATATTTATACATACATATTTACATATATATATGTATATCTTGACATTTCATTCTATACAGTTTGTCGCTGT
>NW_025340915.1:0-1893 GCF_016433145.1 Gracilinanus agilis | reverse complement strand
AAAGTTTGTGAACCACTGCTCTAATTAATAGTGATTTAGAACATTTTTCATATGATTATATATGGCTTTGATTTCTTCTTAAAATTGCCTCTTTATATTCTTTGCCTATCAATTTGGGAATGACTTTCTTTATGTAAATTTGAATCCATTTCCATATATTTGATAAATGAGGTCTATATCAAAGAAGCACGTTAAATATTTTTCTAGTTTTAATAGGAAATATTTACTGTAGTCTTTTTTATGATTTCCACAATTTATTTTTAAATTTAAAGTCTAATTCTAAGGTGAATCAAGTAAATTATTACTTTGGAAGTATAATATTATATTATTGCATGGAAGCTAACATAAGGTTTGTTCTTGGATAAAAAGAATAATTCAAAAGACATGTGATCTTGGATTGCATTGAGAGAGGTAGTATTTTGAAGACAAGAAAAGGGATGATTCAAAAGTACTCTGTTCTTGTTAAATACCATGTGGAAAATTGCATTTAATTGTAGATTCTACAATTTAAATCCATTGATAAATTTTCATGTCCAGAATAAAAAGCTACCAAGATAATGAAAGAACTTTACTTTGTAATACATGAGGGAGCATTCACTAAAGGATTTAGTCCTAGTAAGCTTTGAAAAAAGACTTAGAAAAGACTTGTTAATTGTGTTCAAGTCTATGAAGTCTATCTTATGGAGGAAGGATTGACTGGAATTGTTTTGTTTTGCACTAGAGATCAGAAATTAGAAGTTATAAAGAGGCATGTTTAGGTTTGAAGTCAGAAAAAACTTTCTAATTAATTAAGCTATCCAAGAGTAGAATCATATGCCTCATGAGATTTTATGATCTCCCATCTACCATAGGATAGATTATCACTTTTCATATATAATATTGTAGGGATTCCTTTGCTCCATGTACTTGTCAATTATCTTTCTTAACACTCAGATTCTATGATTGTTTTTTTTTTATAGATGATAGAAAATGTATCTCAAATTCAAGAAAATCTGAATTCAGTACTTTCTGTAAAATATTTGGTCATACCACCATCTATAACTAAAATGACTCTTTTGAAATTCAGTGATTTAATATGTCCTCACATGGTATATTTGGTATTCTACTGAACAAGTTACATCTATTATAAAATTCAGTTAAGATTTTCCTCAAAACGCACCTCGAAAGTAGTGCCCCTGGATTTTTGTCAAACTACTTTAACTGATATTGTCTACATTAACAATCTACTGGGGCTAAAGTTTGAATCTCTATGGAGCCAATGCTACCTGTGATTCTAGGAGAAAACCTGTATACCCACACACCTAACACTAGATAGTTCATGGGCTCACAAAATTGTACTTTCCTTTAACATGTTATCAAAAAGTAAGGTAATCTTTGAGCAGGTCACAGAGGCAATCTGGGTGTGAGGAAGGATAAAGCAGATATAGGTGATTATAAGGTGATTGAAGGAGGAATGAAGATGGTATATAGGAAGGTAGCAGGGAGGTAAGGGAAATGGAGTATATAGGAGGGCAGTTCAAACAGGTTTATTCACTGAGGTTTGAGACAGAGGATACAGGGAGCATTTAGGCTAGTAAGAAATATTTAGATCAAGGCTGGGGTTTTTCTCTTGTTAGTTTCTAAAGTCCCTTGAGGGAGGAGTCAAAAGGGCTCCTCCCTGCCAGAGAAATTGATGGTTGCAGGAATCTCGGGTAAGGACTTCCTGCCAAGATGGATGCCCTTATTTCCCTCAAGAAATAAAAGAAAATGATTTCTTCCCTCTTTAGCCCTTGTCTTAATCTTCGATACAATGATTCACCAGAGGCTTTGAGTAGGTAACAAGGGGATTTATTAATTAGTTAATTAGAAAGAAAGAGGTTCAGGTTTTTCTAACTGCTGCTATGGAGAAGGGTG
>NW_025340914.1:0-1092 GCF_016433145.1 Gracilinanus agilis | reverse complement strand
GCTCGGTTGTCTGGATTTTCTCTGTGTAAAAGTTGTAGAGTGTTAAAGACTTCATTTTCTTGTTGTTAATCTTTCTCTTTTGAACTTCCTGAGACTGGGTAGCCATTGTTAGCCCAGCAGCTTCTCAGGTTTATCCTAGCGCTCAGGGTCTGTCCACGGTCACGCCTCCTGGTGGACCCCCTTGCTTGATTGTCTGATGGAGGTTTCTTTACAAGTCTCAGGGCGCTGCTTCCACAGTCGTATACCTGTCTGCACTGGTTCCCCACTCAGGGTGTCAGAGCTTTAGCTTGTGGCTGTGTCTGCCTCCACCACCCAGGCCTCTGCCTGTGCCTGCGCTCTGAGCCCGTGCTCTGCGTCCTGAGTCCTCTCTCGGCGTCCTGCTCCCGCACTCAAATTTTGTGTGCGTTCCTTAGCTTTTTGGGGTCCTAAATCTTGCTGCTCTCAGGAACAGGCCCCAGAGCTGCCAATGACTCGATGGGCGCCCCAAACTTGCTCTATTTCTTTTTAGCTGGCTTCGGCACTATAGGTGTTGTGTGTGGAGGGGGTAGGGATGGGGTGGTTGCTCAGCCCGCGATTTAGTGAGAGCTGTTTCACCCCTTTATAGCATGGAAATGCCTCGATCCCACGTATGTTCCACGCTGTGCCCTGTTGTGGGGTTCCTCAGTTTGTCTGGACTTGTTTTTATGTCCCCTTGAGGAGTTTTGTGTGTTTAGGTCAGGAGAGGTTAAGAGCTGCTTCTTACTCTGCTGCCATCTTAACCCGGAACTCACTGACCTTACCTATTTTTAAGAATCTCTTTTGGGTGCTACATAGACAGATATTTAATGATTTGGAAGTGTCATGTAACTTTTAGTGAAAGATTTGTGTCACGATCAGTAAAATATCTTCACAGATTTACTGTTGAGAGATTACAGAGTAAGCTCAGTTTATCTGACTTTTCATATTGGAGACCAGATTTAAATGAAATATTCTTTGGATACTGTGTCTATTACCTAATTCCTGTCTGCCTTAACCTTGTATACAGCTGCCAGCACAATGAACCTGCTCCAATTAGTAGACTATAGTCATTTGGCACAGGACCAGCTGATGAAA
>NW_025340913.1:0-1931 GCF_016433145.1 Gracilinanus agilis | reverse complement strand
TTGCCTATTTTGATACCTTCAATTTCTTTTTCTTCTCTAATTGCTACTGCTAGTGTTTCTAGTACTATGTTGAATATTAGAGGTGATAATGGGCATCCTTGTTTCACTCCTGATCTTATTGGGAAGGCTTCTAATTTATCCCCATTGCAAATAATGCTTGTTGATGGTTTTAGGTATATACTGTTTATTACTTTTAGGAAATGTCCTTCTATTCCTATACTTTTCAGTGTTTTCAATAGGAATTGATGCTGTATTTTCTCAAAGGGTTTTTAAGCATCTATTGAGATAATCGTGAGATTTTTGTTTGTTAGACTGTTGATATGGTCAATTATGTGGATGGTTTTCCTAATGATGAACCATCCTTGCATTCCTGGTATAAATCCCACCTGATCATGGTGGATGATCTTCTTGATTACTTGCTGGAGTCTCTTTGCTAGTATTCTATTTAAGATTTTTGCATCTATGTTCATTAGGGAGATTGGTCTATAGTTTTCTTTCTCTGTTTTTGGTATACTTGGCTTTGGGATCAGTACCATATTTGTGTCATAAAAGGAATTTGGTAGGACTCCTTCTTGTTTATCATATCAAATAATTTGTTTAGTATTGGGATTAGTTGCTCTTTGTCTGATAGAATTCACTTGTGAATCCATCAGGTCCTGGTGATATTTTCTTAGGGAGTTCTTTGATGGCTTGTTCAATTTCTCTTTCTGATATGGGATTATTTAGGAATTCTATTTCTTCTGCTGTTAATCTAGGCAATTTATATTTTTGTAAATATTCATCCATATCTCCTAAATTGTTATATTTTTGCCATATAATTGTGTGAAATAGTTTTTAATGATTGCCTTAATTTCCCCTTCATTAGAGGTGAGGCCTCCCTTTTCATCTTTGATACTGTCAATTTAGTTTTCTTCTTTCCTTTTTTTTATTAGGTTGACCAGTACTTTGTCTATTTTATCTGTTTTTTCAAAATACCAGCTTCTGGTCTTATTTATTAATTCAATAGTTCTTTTACTTTCAATTTTATTAATTTCTCCCTTAATTTTTAGTATTTCTAGTTTAGTTTTCATCTGGGGATTTTTAATTTGCTCACTTTCTAGTTTTTTGAGTTGCATGCCCAATTCATTAATCTCTGCACTACTAATTTGTTAATATATGCACTCAAGGATATAAATTTCCCCCTGAGTACTGCCTTGGCTGCATCCCACAGAATTTGGTAGGATGTCTCATCATTGTCATTCTCTTCAATGAAATTGTTGATTGTTTCTATGATTTCTTCTTTGACTAATTAGTTTTAGAGAATCATATTGTTTAATTTCCAATTGTTTTTTTATTTTCCTGTACAGGTGCCCTTACTAATTATTATTTTTATTGCATTATAATCTGAGAAGGTTACATTTATCATTTCTGCTCTTTTGCATTTGTTTGCAATATTTCTAGGCCCTATTACATGGACAATCTTTGTGAATGTACCATGTGCAGCTGAAAAGAAGGTGTATTCCTTTTTGTCCCTATTTATTTTTCTCCACATATCCATTAAATCTAATTTTTCTAGGACTTCATTCACCTCTCTTACCCCTTTCTTATTTATTTTTTGCTTTGATTTATCTACATCTGAAAGAGGAATATTTAGATCTCCCACTATTATGGTTTTACTATCTATTTCCTTCTTGAGCTCTGCTAGTTTCTCCTTTATGAATTTGGATGCTATACCACTTGGTGCATACATATTGAGCAGTGTTATTTCCTCATTGTTTATACTGCCTTTAATTAGGATGTAATGACCTTCCCTGTCTTTTTTTACCCATATCTATTTTTACTTTGGCTTTGTTAGAAATCATAATAGCCACTCCTGCCTTCTTTTTCTCATTTGATGCCCAAAAGATTTTGCTCATACCCTTAACCTTAAACTTGTTTATGTCTACCTGCCT
>NW_025340912.1:0-1739 GCF_016433145.1 Gracilinanus agilis | reverse complement strand
TCTTTCTTCTCCTATACAATCCAATTCATTTTCCATCTGAAGTGCCTGTCCAAGATATACTGATATATCACTCAGTGTCTGGCATAAATATAAAAATTACATACCCAAATAACTCATAAAACTAAGATCTTAGATCTTTTGTACTTGTATAGAATTAGGAACCTTAATTCAGATATAGTTGTGTTTAATAAAGCTAAAACAATATCTTTAAACTTTATGTTGAATTTCTAATAGGAATAATCCAGTAAATATAGCAAATGCTGCATAAGTAGACAAATCAATATATTCTTATTAGGATATGGATATATATGTATATATATATAATCCAAGAAGTATGTTGGTATAATAAATCTTTGTAATAAATAACCTTTATATATTACAAAATGTAATGATTGGCATGGAGAATTTCTACAATTTTTTCATTGAGCCAATCTAGTCTTGAAACCTCTCTTTGGTGTTGACCTTAGCTCCTACTTTTAAGGAAGTGGGATAGTTTTTTAAATTCTCTGCCCCAGGGGTAAGTATTCTTTTAATTTTCCCCTAAAATCTTTGTTATCACCTAGGGATTGGAGGGCATGAAATAGTTAATTATGGATAATGCCATTATTAAGAGAATAAGAACAAGCCATGATGAGAGAGGCATGACAGTGGTTTGAGGTGAAAGTCATTTTTGAGGTCCAAAAGTTGAAGGCAAAGACTGTCTCATTTTTGAATTTGCATACCTTGAAACCAAGCTTAGAATTTCAGTATTAGGTACTTGCTGATGTAAATTACTTTTAATAATTTTAGTAAATTAATTTAAAATTTAATAAATTATTAAAATAATTTTAATAAACTTGCTTCTTTAAATTACAAAAGCTGTGGTTTTTGTACACCTAGTGACTGCCCAAGTTGTAGTAGCTGTTTTGTGAATATAAAGGCAGAGAGACTACTGAAAATTATTTGTGTTTGTTTATAATATTTAATAAGGAAAGTTTATTAGAAGAGATGGGTTTTGAGCTGTCAAAAGTGGGGTGGGAAACAATGTATTTGAGAAAAGAATTTTTTTTCCCCACTCTTGAGGAAAGGATTGGATACAGGAAAGTGAAGATAGTTCATGGAGGGAATCATAGCAAGGTTGGTGGTTTGTAATGAGAAATGTTTGGTACCATGAGATGTTTAATTAGAGGGCCTTTTCAAATCTCCTATTAGGAAATCATACTAAATCCAAAATATCAACAAGACTTACTTTAAATGTAGTAAAAAAAAAATTCGAGTCAGCATCAAAGATGCTCATTTTTTTTTTTTACAACTCAAAGCTATCAATTTTTGTGTCATCTTCCAATTTTACTATAGATTATATCAGGGCAGGGACCATGTTTTATCTGATCTTGTATGTTCCTTTTGGCATAGTATTTTACACATGGTAGAAACATAAGAAATGTTTACTATTGATTAACCTAGAACATGCATCCTACCATTTTAATCCTGTCCAGCTTGAATATCTTAATGGATGAAATGGTCATGTATCAATTTTCATCATAAGAAAATGTCAGTTTTCTTTTCTTCAACTTTATCCCATTGTTGCTATCTTATGTTCATCTATTTATTTATTTTTACATACAGCTTTTCCTTTTTATGATATTATTCTCTTCCAGATTTCATGTAGATACAATTTTTAATAATCGTTTTTGACATTTTGCAATCCATGTTTTTCTCCCTCCCCCCTTCCTGAGATGGCAGGTAATATAACATAGGTC
>NW_025340911.1:0-1242 GCF_016433145.1 Gracilinanus agilis | reverse complement strand
CTCTCTCTCTCTCTCTCTCTCTCTCTCTCTCTCTCTCTCTCTCTCTCGTTTCTCTGTAGATACACACAAACACATACCCATTTAGATATTTATAATATATATATACATATATATATTACACATGCATATATGGACTTATACAAAGATGTTATATATACACATTTGCACATGTGTATTTATGTATGTACTCCTTAACTTACTGGTGGGTTGTGTTTCAGAATATGTTTGTGAGCTGTTTGAAGGTTAGAACACATTTCTCCAAAGAAACATAAATGCTGCTTAAGTACCCTGTCTAGTCCACAAATATCTACTGAATTTCCTGTAAGAGCGAAAGGAACTGAATGTTAGCTTAGTTCCCCTCCAATGAATATCTTTTTTGATATTGATAATGAATCACTTTTGCTACTCTTGTGACTTAACCTGCCTAAGCCTCAGTTTCCTAAGATATATACTGAGGGATTTGGACCAGTTGACCTCTAAGGTTTGGCTTTAGATTTATGATGTTATAATGTTACCAAATGAAGCAATAATTCAGAATATAAAATCTATATTGCTGATATACAAATCCATCTCTTTGTATACTATTTCTAAATAAGATGGGTTTTTAAATCATTTCTAAAAACCTCAAAGACTAAAAATAACTAGATTATATCTGATTTATGTCATGAATTAAATGAAGAACTTCCTCTGTTTCATGTGAATGATGGTGCTAAGTATTTATAATGAATGATTTGACCACATTAAAATGTACATGGGAACCACATTTGCTTTATGATTTGGCAGCCAAAAATTTTATAGTGCTTATGCTGGAAAGGCAGAAGCTCTGAAAAAAGACATTTAAGCTTATTAAATACAGTTGATGGCAGCCTGATTATTCTGGCAGAGCTACAAAGGTTAAAACTTCTGCAGCTCATATTGAGAACAATCACTGCATTGTGTTTAAATATTATTATTCTGATTCCAAATGCAGCTATATTTGGTTATGAGTTTGAGATGGTAATTGGTCAGAAGACCAGGAAATTATTCAATGATTAAACTAACTTACTTTAAAATAACAAAATCATTTTTTTACTTGACTACCATCCACATAGTTTTAGCTGTCTAATTTATGACATTAGAATTATTGCAATGGACCAAAAAGTTAAAACTGGTTATTTTTATCCATGTTCCTTGTTTAGGAATTAACTTAGGTCTTAATTTGACCTAATCAATGAAGGAAGGTGTATATATATATATATATAT
>NW_025340910.1:0-1179 GCF_016433145.1 Gracilinanus agilis | reverse complement strand
AAGAAAACTACAGACCAATCTCCCTAATGAACATAGATGCAAAAATCCTAAATAGAATACTAGCAGAGAGACTCCAGCAAGTAATTAAGAAGATCATTCACCACTATCAGGTGGGGATTTATACCAGGAATGCAAGGATGGTTCAACATTAGGAAAACCATCCACATAATTGACCATATCAACAGTCTAACAAACAAAAATCACATGATTATCTCAATAGATGCTGAAAAAGCCTCTGACAAAATACAGCATCCATTCCTATTGAAAACACTGAAAAGTATAGGAATAGAAGGACCTTTCCTAAAAATAATAAACAGTATATACTTAAAACCATCAACAAGCATTTTATGCAATGAGAATAAATTAGAATCCTTCCCAATAAGATCAGGAGTGAAACAAGGATGCCCTTTATCACCTCTACTATTCAACGTAGTACTAGAAACACTAGCAGTAGCAATTAGAGAAGAAAAAGAAATTGAAGATATCAAAATAGGCAATGAGGAGACTAAGCTATCACTCTTTGCAGATGATATGATGGTCTACTTAAAAAATCCTAGAGAATCAACTAAGAATCAACTAAAAATAATCAACAACTTTAGCAAAGTTGCAGGATACAAAATAAATGCACATAAATCATCAGCATTTCTATACATTTCCAACACACTAGAGCAGCAAGAAGTAGAAAGAGAAACACCATTTAAAATCACCCTAGACAATATAAAATACTTGGGAATCTATCTAACAAAACAAACACAGCAATTATACGAAAACAACTACAAAACACTTCCCAAACAAATAAAACTGGATCTCAACATCTGGAAAGCCATTATTTGCTAATGGGTAGGTCGAGCTAACATAATAAAAATGACCATTCTACCCAAATTAATTTACCTATTTAGCGCCATACCGATCAAATTACCAAAAAACTTCTTTACTGACTTAGGAAAAACTATAACAAATTTCACTTGGAATAACAAAAGATCAAGAATATCAAGGGAAATAATGAAAAAAAAAATGTGAAGGAAGGGGGCCTAGCAGTACCAGATATTAAACTATACTATAAAGCAGCAGTCATCAAAACAATATGGTACTGGCTAAGAGACAGAAGGATCAGTGGAATAGACTTGGGGTTAATGACATCAGCAAGACAGTGTATGATAAACCCAAAGAGCCCAACTT
>NW_025340909.1:0-1148 GCF_016433145.1 Gracilinanus agilis | reverse complement strand
CAAATCCGGCCTCAGCCACTTCCCAGCTGTGTACCCTGGGCAAGTCACTTGACCCCCATTGCCTACCCTTACCAATCTTCTGCCTTGGAGCCAATACACAGTATTGACTCCAAGATGGAAGGTGAGGGTTTAAAATAATAATAATAATTTCATTCTAAGCGCTTAATAGTGAATAGTTGGTTCAAAAATGCAGCTTAAATGCTGTAAAATGGTACTTTTGGGGATGGCATGAGATGGATCACTCTGGGCCAGTATAAGGGCTTCTACACTGTGGGTTGATGGACCTAACAGGTAGCCTAGACAGGTAAAGCCTGATCCGGGACCAGTACACAGATTTACTAGGTCACAGAGCTGGATATAATAAGTGAAAGATGTAATTTATTTCCAGAGATAGGGAGAGGGGAATCCCTGTCATTAATTACAGAACCCCAGTTCTAAACCTCCTCCCAGAGGGTCTTCAGAGAGTTGATGGACTGCCCTCTTCCCTCTCCTCTCTCACCCCAGAACCCCGGCCCCTGCTCTAGGAAACCTGCACTAAACCCTCTGTTGGTTATGATTAGAGATGATGGTCTACGACAAACTTGGCAGAGCCCAGGGAAGGGCCCAGATCCAGATGGACCCAGACCTCGTCTTACAGGCTCAGGATCTCAAGGTTCTTCTCCAAGGGAAATCCAGGAACTGGACAACAAGAAAGCAGCAGGCAGGATAGGGTTAGCCACCTAAGGACGGGCAGCCACTCTCCCCGGGACATCCAGAGGGAGACAGCCAACCCCCTCAGGTCCAGTCTGACCCATCCTTCCAACGCTCCGGAACCTTTGTCCTCTGCACCCATCATCTCTTACTAAAACGTGTCCTCGCCTCATAACGACACCAGCTGTTAACGAATACATTTTCACGATGTTTCCAAATGAGCTGAAATGAAACTCATCTATCGTGTAAAATGAATTCAGAGAATCCTCTACTCTGATAGGGAGGAAATCTTAATTCTTTTTTTTTTTTTTTAATCCTTGTACTTCGGTGTATTGTCTCATAGGTGGAAGAGTGGTAAGGGTAGGCAATGGGGGTCAAGTGACTTGCCCAGGGTCACACAGCTGGGAAGTGTCTGAGGCCGGATTTGAACCCAGGACTTCCTGTCTCTAGGCCTGGCT
>NW_025340908.1:0-4726 GCF_016433145.1 Gracilinanus agilis | reverse complement strand
ATTCTACCCAAATTAATTTACCTATTTAGTGCCATACCTATCAAGCTACCAAAAAACTTCTTTACTGAATTAGGAAAAACTATAACAAAGTTCATTTAGAATAACAAAAGATCAAGAATATCAAGGGAAATAATGAAAAAAAAATGTGAAGGAAGGGGGCCTAGCAGTACCAGACATTAAACTATACTATAAAGCAGCAGTCATCAAAACAATATGGTACTGGCTAAGAGATAGAAGGGAGGATCAGTGGAATAGACTTGGGGTTAATGACATCAGCAAGACAGTGTATAATAAACCCAAAGAGCGCAACTTATGGGACATGAATCCACTATTTGACAAAAACTGCCAGGAAATTTGGAAAACAATATGGGAGAAATTAGGTTTAGATCAACATTTCACACCCTACACCAAGATAAATTCAGAATGGGTGAATGACCTGAATATAAAGAGGGAAACAATAAATAAGTTAAGTGAACACAAAATAGTATACCTGTCAGATCTCTGGGAAAGGAAAGACTTTAAAACCAAGCAAGAGTTAGAGAAAATTACAAAATGTAAATTAAATGATTTTGATTATATTAAGCTAAAAAGCTTTTGTACAAACAAAAATAATGTAGTCAAAATCATAAGGGAAACAACAAATTGTGAAAAAATCTTTATAACAAAAAACTCTGACAGGGGTCTAATTACTCAAATATACAAGGAGTTAAAGCAATTGTATAAAAAATCAAGCCATTCCCCAATTGATAAATGGGAAAGAGACATGAAATTCTCAGGTAAAGAAATCAAAAGTATCAATAAGCACATGAGAAAGTGTTCTAAATCTCTAATAATTAGAGAATGCAAATCAAAACAACTCTGAAGTATCACCTCACACCTAGCAGATTGGCTAAAATGAAAGAAGGGGTGAGTAATGAATGCTGGAGGGGATGTGGCAAAATTGGGACATTGATGCATTGCTGGTGGAGTTGTGAATTGATCCAACCATTCTGGCTGCAATTTGGAACTATGCTCAAAGGGCTATAAAAGAATGCCTGCCCTTTGATCCAGCCATACCATTGTTGGGTTTGTACCCCAAAGAGATCATAGATAAACAGACTTTTTAGAAAATATTTATAGCTGTGCTTTTTGTAGTGGCAAAGAACTGGAAAGGGAGGGTATGTCCTTCAATTGGGGAATGGCTGAACAAACTGTGGTATATGCGGGTGATGGAATACTATTGTGCTAAAAGGAATAATAAACTGGAGGAGTTCCAGGTGAACTGGAGAGACCTCCAGGAACTGATGCAGAGCAAAAGGAGCAGAGCCAGAAGAACATTGTACAGGGAGACTGATATACTATGGTAAAATCGAATGTAATGGACTTCTGTACCAGCAAAAATGCAATGACACAGGACAGCTCTGAGGGATTTATGGTAAAGAACGCTACCCACATTTAGAGGAACATCTGCAGGAGAGGAAACATAGAAGATAAACAATTGCTTGAATGCAGGGGCTGAGGCGGACATGATTGGGTATGTGGACTCGAAACTACCACACCAATACAACTAACAACAATATGGAAATAGGCCCTAAACAAGGACACATGTTACAACCAGTGGAAATGTGCATTGGCCATGGGTGGGGGTTTGGGGGGGGGGGTGTGAAGGGGAAAGTAGGGGCATAAAGTATGTAAACAGGTTAAAAATGAATATTAATAAATGTTTAAAAAAAAAGACAGAAGGGAGGATCAGTGGAATAGACTTGGGGTAAATGACCTTAGCTAGATGGTGTATGATAAACCCAAAGATCCCAACTTTTGGGACAGAAATTCACTATTTGACAAAAACTGCTGGGAAAATTGGAAAACAATATGGGTGAGATTAGGTTTAGATCAACATCTCACACTCTACAACAAGATTAGAAATTCAGAATGGGTGAATGACTTGAAGATAAAGAAGGAAACTATAAGTAAATTAGGTGAACACAGAATAATATATTTGTCAGATCTTTGGGAAAGGAAAGATTTTAAGGCCAAACAAGAGTCAGAAAAAAGTACAAAATGTAAAATAAATAATTTTGGTTACATTAAATTAAAATGGTTTGGTACAAACAAAACCAATACAACCAGAATTAGAAGGGAAGTAACAAATTGTGGAAAAAAATCTTTATTTTTATGATTCATATAATTAGAATATGATTCATTCTAATTACTCAAATGTATAAGGAGCTAAATCAGTTGTACAAAAAAGCAAGTCATTCCCCAATTGATAAATGGGCAAGAGACATGAATAGGCAATTTTCAGACAAAGAAATCAAAGCTATCAATAAGCATGTGAAAAAGTGTTCTAAATCCCTAACAATTAGAGAAATGCAAATCAAAACAACTCTGAGGTACCACCTCTCACCTAACAGATTGGCTAATATGACAGTAAAGGAAAGTAATAAATGTTGGAGGGGATGTGGCAAAATAGGGATATTAGTGCATTGCTGGTGGTGTTGTAAATTGATCCAATCACTCTGGAAGGCAATTTGGAACTATGCCAAAAGAGCACTAAAAGATTGCCTACCCTTTGATCCAGCCATACCACTGCTAGATTTATACCCCAAAGAGATAATAAGGAAAAAGACTTCTACAAAAATATTTATAGACACACTCTTTTTAGTGGCAAAAAAATTGGAAAATGAGGGGATGTTCTTTGATTGGGAAATGGCTGAACAAACTGTGGTATCTGTTGGTGATGCAATACTATTTTACTAAAAGAACTAATGAACTGGAGGAATTCCATGTGAACTAGAACAACCTCCAGGAACCAATGCAGAGTGAAAGGAGCAGAATCACAAGAACATTATACACAGAGACTGATACGCTGTGGCACAATTGAATATAATAGACTTCTCTAATAGCAGCAATGCAAGATTCAGGACAATTCTGAGGGACTTATGAGAAAAAACGCTATCCACATCCAGAGAAAGAACTGTGGGAGAAGAAATACAGAAGAAAAACAATTGCTTGATCACATGTTTTGATGGGGATATGATTGGGGATATAGACTCTAAATTATCACCCTAATGCAAATATAAATATGAAAATAGGTCTTGATCAATGACCAATATAAAACCCATTGGAATTGTTCATTGGCTAGGAGAGGGAGGGGGAACAAGGGAGGGAAAGAATATGATTCATGTAACCATGGAAAAATATTCTAAATTAATTAATTGAATAAACTTCAAAAAATTTTAAATGATAAAATATTAAGAAGCAGCAAAACTCCATTAATTGTAATGAAGAATCTTGGTTCTGAAGACCAGTAAGGAAATATATATTCTGTTCAGTTACTTTTTTAAAATGGGGACTAAGGGCAGAGAATGTGACAGACAGTCAAAACCTGTCTAATACAGTTGCTCCTCTAGGTCAACTGACATTGCTTACACATTTTATTTGTTATAAGAAAAGGGTTCAAGTAGAGAAGGGAGAGGAGTAATCACTGTATTGCAAATACTAAAAGCAACTTAAAAGTTAAAACTTAAAAGTTAAAACAATTAAAAAGGTATATATAAGCATGAATCTTTCAAGTAGTTTACAAATCATTAGACTTATTCATTTCTCAAATCTGAGAGATATTTTCTAACATTTTCTTTTTCTTTTAATTTTTAGTGTATTTCATGTTGATACAATTTTTTTTTTTGGACTTAAGTTACATTTATTTTTTTACAAGTTACTTGTACCAGCTGGGACAGCTAGAAGGTAGTTTCCCCCCAAAGCCTACACAATAGCATTCTTAACAAGAATACATTTCTTTTTTTTTTTTAACATTTATTAATATACATTTTAACATGGTTACATGATTCATGCTCCTCCTTTCCCCTTCACCCCCCCCACCCCGCACTCCACCCACCCATGGCCGATGCACATTTCCACTAGTTTTGTCATGTGTCCTTGATCAAGACCAATTTCCAAATTGTTGGTAGTTGCATTGGTGTGGTAGTTTCGAGTCCACACCCTCAATCATGTCCACCCCAACCCATGCATTCAAGCAGTTGTTTTTCTTATATGTTTCCTCTCCTGCAGTCCTTCCTCTGAATGTGGGTAGCGTTCTTTACCATAAATCCCTCAGAATTGTCCTGGGTCATTGCATTGCTGCTGGTACAGAGGTCCATTACATTCAATTTTACCACAGTATATCAGTCTCTGTGTACAATGTTCTTCTGGCTCTGCTCCTTTCGCTCTGCATCTGTTCCTGGAGGTCTCTCCAGTTCGCCTGGAACTTCTCCAGTTTGTTATTCCATTTAGCACAATAGTATTCCATCACCCACATATACCACAGTTTGTTCAGCCATTCCCCAATTGAAGCCATTCCCCTCCTTTTCCAATTTGTTGCCACCACAAAAAGCGCAGCTATAAATATTTTTGTACAAGTCTGTTTATCTATGATCTCTTTGGGGTACAAACCCAGCAATGGTATGGCTGGATCAAAGGGCAGGCATTCTTTTATAGCCCTTTGAGCATGATTCCAAATTGCCAGCCAGAACGGCTGGATCAGTTCACAGCTCCACCAGCAATGCATTAATGTCCCAATTTTGCCACATCCCCTCCAGCATTCATTACTCTCCCCTTCTTTCATTTTAGCCAATCTGCTAGGTGTGAGGTGATACCTCAGGGTTGTTTTGATTTGCATTTCTCTAATTATTAGAGATTTGGAACACTTTCTCATGTGCTTATTGATACTTTTGATTTCTTTACCTGA
>NW_025340907.1:0-2564 GCF_016433145.1 Gracilinanus agilis | reverse complement strand
GAACACCAAGATAATTATGACATACAACACTGCTGATGCAGAATACACAGACAACTGAAAATGATTAAATAACAGTATTACCGTCTTCTCTAGCTAGGTACTGCAGAGTTAGATAAATCTGTTTTAAGAAGAGAGCTTGAATGTGCCTGGGAAGATTGAAGAATTCTTTATCAATGGGATTCTGCCCTTGTCAGAATATATCTGCAGTGTTGTAGGCTATCCTGGGCACAGCAGCTTAAGAAAGTTATTGATCATGTGGACAGCATCCAGAGGACAGCAACTAGGTGGCAATGGGCCTTCAGTCTTTGCCATGAGAATCATGCTTGGGCTAGAGAAGGGTAGAATCAAAAAGGACCATGAGGTCTGTCCTTTAAATGACATCATGGAGAAGAGAGATCAGACTTCTTCTGATTGACTCTAGTAGACAGAAAAAGGAGAAAGATGTGTGGATGGAAGAGAAATGCCAGGAAAAATTTGCCTATATTTGAAGTCCTCCAAAATCAGAATGGGCTGTCTTGGGAGGGAGAAGCTTCCTCTTTGTCAGAGATTGGATGGCCATGCAAATAGATGTAGTGTTAACAAAGTGTTATCAGCATAACTAACCATATCAATAACAATCCCCACAGAAATCATCATCTCAAGAGATACAGAAAAGGCTTTCAACAACCAAGAACACTGGAAAAATGGAACATTCCTCAAAATGATAAAAAGAATTTACCTAAAACCATCAGCAAACATTATCTGTAATGGAGACAAGTTAGAAGATAAGGAGCAAAGCAAGTATGCCCATCATTACCACTACTATTCAATATTGTACTAGAAATGTACAGCAATAAGAAGAAACTCATCAAAACAAGGAACAACATTAGCAACATGGCAGGATATAAAATAAACTGACATCCATCATGAGCATACCAAGAAAGCCCAAGCAAGAGATGGAAAGAGAAATCCCATGCAAAATTCCGTAGACAATATAAAATACCTAAGAGTCTACCTGTCAAGACAAAATCAGGAACTATATGAACACAACTATAAAATACTTTTCACACAAATAAAGTCATATCTAAACAAATGTTAATTACTCATAAAACAAATAAAAATGACAATTCTACCTAAATTAATTTACCTATTCAGTGCCATACCAATCACACTACCCAAAAATTATTTCATAAAGTTAGAAAAAGTAGTAATAAAACTCATCTGGGAGAACAAAAGGCCAAGAATTTTAAGGGAATAAAAAATGAAGGAAGGTGGCATAGCTGTATGAAATATCAAACTGTATTATAAAGCAACAACCATCAAAACAATCTGATATTGGCTAAGAGATAGAGTAGTAGATCAATAGAATAGATTAAGCACTCAAAATGCAGCAGTAAATGACCATAGTAACCTAGTGTTTGACAAATCCAAAGATCCAGGTTTTTGTAAGGAGAACCCACTATTTGACAAAAACAACTAGAAAAACTGGAAAACAGTATGACATAAAGCTAGGCCCAGACAGACAAACATCTGACATCATAAGCAAAGGGAATGTCAAAGGATATATGATTAGAAATAAAGGGTGATACCATAAACAAATCAAGGGTGCACAAAATAGTTTACCTGAAAAAACAGATCTTTGGCAGAGAGCAATTTTGAACCTGAGAATAAGACAAAATTTTGACTCTCACCCATTTTTCAGCAGATTCTTGCTTAACAAGTTTGGGGAGTTATGATTGGTTAGTGTCTACAAAGCTGACCTTGTAGACAATCTTTCTACAATACTGATTGTTCTTTTCAATAGCTTGGTCTTGGTATAATTTCAGCACCTTGGACAGATTTTTCATAATCATACTAAAGATGATTAAAGAAAAGGAGGCAGCTGATATCTCTGATCTGCCTAGTTAAGAGAATAACCTAAGAATGACCTTTGAAGAAGCTAGTTTTACCTTAAAATAAGAGGTGAGAGATTTATAGAAATCCTCTATAGGTTCCTCAGGATTCAGGTGATGTTTTATTATGCAAACAACGAGGTTACAAATGGCCACACTTGGAGGAAACTTATTAACCCCAACATATAAGCCCCCAAAATTCCAATAAGCATTAGTTTCATCTATTTAGTAAAGCATTTCCCAAATGTAGTCTATATTTTTAGTTTCAGTGTTCACTAATGATAAAGGGGCCCAATCCCATATCTAATCCCTAACCATCAATCATCCATCACTAAACATTTATTAAATATCTACTTTGGGTTGGCTCTCTGCTATGCAATGGAAACTGGAAAACGAAGAGTCTCTCATTTCAAGGAGTATCCATCCTGTCACAGAAAACAAGATGGAGACATATGAGGCACTAGCAGGTGGGGGATCATGAGAGGTCTCACTTTTATCAGTAGAAATCCAGACATCAGTAGCACTTTACATCATGAACTGAGACAACAATAAATTATGTCACAAACCACACAGGACTTTTGAGACAGAGAAATAACCTGAAAAGAGAAGATTTATAAAGCATTTTAGACATGTATATCTCTATCCCAATGTTAGAAAGACAGCTATAGAGATATAGAGGGACAGACACATTTA
>NW_025340906.1:0-5783 GCF_016433145.1 Gracilinanus agilis | reverse complement strand
GTGCCGCTGTGACAGGGCTTCAGGCTTTCTGCTTGGCTGCTTTCCCTCTGTTGCAGAAGTGCTTGGCACTCTCCCAGCCCTCAGTCTCTGGCTAGTACCTTAAGATGGGAGTGAGGGAGATCTGCCCTCAGAGCCAAGGTGACATGCAGACCAGTCTGGAACAGGGCGGCAAGTTAGCATTTTCTGACCTCCCTCTTGCCCTCCTTGGGCTGTTAGGGAGGGCTCGGTGGGACCAGCACCTTCACAGCTCACTAATGCCCAGCATGTCCCCATAATTTATGAAGCCGTCCAGCAGCTCCACGAAGATTCCTCGTGGGTTGGACACTCAGAAAGGGGAACCGAGGCCTGACTGAAAACGGGTAGCGGGTTAAAAAGTAGTGGAGAGAGAACAGAAGGGAAGAATAAAGACACGCAGGCGCAGAAAGTTTCGGGATAAGGTAGACAGACGGCGAGTGAGCTCTGGCGTCCGAGAGCTTCCTTCTCAACCGTCCCGGAGCTACTTTTATTGGGGTTACCACCGCGTACGGGGGAGGGGAGAGCCAAGTGCTCTGACACACGCGCGATCGTCAGGAGACTCAGACTGTTGGACCCTGAAATAGCAGGTAGAGCAGACATCGGGGTCAGGCGTCCACGATGCCTGAATAGGGTCTCGGCCCAAATGGCGACTGATTGTGGAAGGTAAGGCTCGGAGCCTGAGCGAGCTGGCCAGCCTGCCAGAGGGTAGCCTTGGGGAAGGGCTGGGAGTTTGGCCAGGCCGAGGCTCGGTTTCACTCGAGGTGACAGAAATCAATCATCAGCCACACAAGAGTCAGTTCTTGAGCACTAAAATTATATCAAGATTGACGTGTACCTGGATTGCTACAATTTCCCTCATGTAAATCTCTGGGTTCTGTTCAAGACCCTTTCATTGGGCCGGGGGTGGGCAGGGCATGCTTTCTTGGTCCTGGAGGCTGTCTGCCCTTTTCCTCCGGCTGACCCACTCCCAAGGCTAGAATCTTCCCATCTCCATCTATGTGGTAAGAGAGACAAATGGTGCAGGGGCCCTGGGTTGCCTGGGAGGCGAACAAGATAGGGGCAGAGGAATAAGCAAGACCATCTCGGGCGGATTCCCGAACTCGGCACCTGTTTCTGAGGGGACCTTGTATTCCTTTTGGAGGGCAGTAAGAGGCCAGGCAGCCCTCAGCCCAGTGGCCAAAGACAGGACACACAGCTAACCTTTCTTTCCGGCAGACCTTTTCGCCGCTTGGATGAGAACGGAGACCTGCAGTGGGATAAGATCATCAAGCTAGAGAAGGGACAGGTCTACAAGCAGGTGAGGCCTGGGCCCATTGGCCAGTCACCAACCCTCACTTTGGCAGGGGACGCGAGACGTGTTGGCACTTTGCACGTGGGTGGTGTCACGCTTTGTTCCGAGGGAAGATTCAGGTCGAGGCTTAGGAGACAGAGAGGGAAAAAACAGAAAGCGGTTCCGCTGTGCATGCAGGATGCGGGCCTGGAGCTCTCTGACCTCCCTCAGTAGTACCACATCAGAGCCGCCCTGAGCTCCTTGCTCTCCACAGGCCTCTGAAAACCTCAGGCCTGGGACTCTCACCCTTCGCAAAGGCCCTCTTTTGGGGAGGGCTGCCTTGGTGGCTGTCCTTCTGGCAGTGGTATTTAACTTCAGGGCTCCCCAGTGTGCCAGGTACAGACATTGGCAGTGACAGCACAGCTCGCCTGCCCCTGCCTGAAAGCAGGGTAGGGAGGGCTTCTCCAGACTTGGGCCTTCACACTCAAAGGTCCCCCCAACAGAAGAGGTGCTCACTTGCCGCAGGGCACGCGCCCAGGAGGGAAGTGGGGCTTTCTCAGTTTGAGAGGTAGGAAATGTTTCCCAGAGGTGGCATCCTAGCTGTTTCCAGGATCGGAGGTCTCAGCCTGGGACAAGACAGGCAGAGGAAGAAGTCTCTTCCCTCATCTGTCTTGAGTTAGCCATAACGAGAGACCAGGCTGGCCCTCCTGGCCCTGGGGCACAACTCTGGTAGCTGGGACGAGGAGCCCTATCACCCTCATTGCCAGCAGGCCCAGTTTGTGTCCAGAAGAAAGCGGCTTAAAAGGGAGGAACAGAAAAGATTCCCTTGTTTAGAGTTATTCCTCCCAGCATCCCATGCGTGTAAGACACCCGAGATGGGTACCCGTGCAGCATCACTCCTGCAAACGAGAGAAAGGAAACCGAGTTACCAGGAGAGCGAACATCTGTCTGGTAACGCAAGGTTGACAAAGCACTGTCCTCGTCACCTCGTTTGAATTGAGCCCTGGGAGCTGGGTGCTATTATTATCCCCACTTCACAGAGGAGGAAATTGAGGCCAGGAGAGGAAGGGACCTGCTAGGAAGTATCTGGGGCCAGATTTGAACGCTGGGCTTTCTAACCTCAGGCCCAGCCTTTATCCAGCACACCACCCTGCTGCCTAGGTATAGGCAGTTATTTCATTCAGACCTCGGAGAGAGAGCTTGGGCCAAGAGCTACCTCCGGTCACCTGGATGGTGTGGCTTTATGCAGACCCTCGGCTTCTCCCCGCATCTTATTCACTTTGTAGTTCAACTCATGGAGGCCCCGGAGGCCTTGTTTGTTGAAGTGGGCTGAGGCTGGGGCTTGAAGGGGAGCCCAGGACCCTTCTCATCTCCCCCCAGACAGATTTGAAGCCAGATTGGAACCCAGACCTCCCATCTCTAGGCCTGGCTCTTGAAATAGGGGAATGGGGGGAGACAGGAATACTCGGTGTGACAGGGAGACTAATTAACTTTTTGTGAGGCCTTCGGGGTTCTATTGAGACAGAAGGAAGTAACATTAAAGGATTTTACTAATAAAATAAGGTGGGGCAAATGGGAAACGGGCCAAACGATTCTTAACAGCTACAGGAGGGAAGAAACGGGTTTAGGCGGTCCAGGAAGTCGGGGCAGGGAAGACAAAACTTACACTACGCTACGCTAGGCTAAATGCAAATTGGACAGTGTTTGGGGGAGCTCACGGCTCGCTCCAACGATGTTCTCAGCTGTCCCAGGGTCTGGGGTGTCGGGACGGTCCACAAACTCCACTGGGCCACTCCAATAGGCTGTCACGGGCCTGGAGGACCGCCCTCCAAAGCTGCTGATCCAGACCTACTTGTAGTTCCTCAAAATGCAGTCCAAGTGGGCTTTCTCCAGTGCGATCAGGGCACGAGCCCCTGCACCAGTGGCAAAAGCTCCCAACTGTCCCAGAGTTCAAAAGCCCCGTGACCTTTCAGCCACGTTCCAGAGGCCCTTAGAATGCTCAGCTCAAGCTTGCATTTTCCAATACGCTTTTCTAAAACTTTCACCTACCCACCGTGACTTATTCCTCAGTCCACAGAGCCACCTAGCTGCTCCCCGTGGCAGCCTTTTACAGGCTGCGCCACCACGAAAAGTTCTCTTCCCGCTGAGGTTTGGGCAGCCAAGAGTCCCCCATTTCTGCACAAAGCCACGTGTGGACATCACGTGCTCCTCGGCCCAGCCCAGAACACCTTACCCCCTCCCCCCCCAGGGCGAAGGGGCCTGAGCACTGCTTCTTGCCAGACAGGGGCCTTGGGGCCTCGGGGCCAGAGACGGCTGCCACACCAACTTAAAGGCTCTGCCCAGCTGCCTACTCCTGACCCGGCATGGTGTCTTTTGGTGCTTTCCTCAGGGACATCTGCTCTAGCGAGGGAAGGGCACCCGCCAATCAGATAGAAGCCGTGGGGCGGGGGGGGGGGGGAAGGATTTGGGAAAACTTCGACTTGGGTCAAAATGGAAAGGGAACTCACCTCCTGAGCAGCGGCTCTTGCCAAGGCCGTGTTTTGTAGTGGGCAGGGGTCGGGGCTAGGGTTCGTAGTAGGGGGTGTTTTGGCGCAGCCTGTAAGAGGTTGCAGTGGAGCAGCCGTGTGGCTCAGGCCAGGAGATGGGAGGTCCCGGGTTCGAATCTGGCCTCAGACGCCTCCTAGCTGTATGACCAGGCAAGTCACTGAACCCCCATTGCCTAGCCCTTACTTGCTGCTTTTCTGCCTTGGAACTGATACCCAGTATTGATTTGAAGACGGAAGGGAAGATTTTTTAAAAAGGTTTCTTTGTTGCTGAACGTTTTTTAAAAGGGGGTGCCGCGGTGGTGCCTACTGCTCCTGTGACTCAGGCGGGGAGGAGGCCGCCCAGATTTGGGAGCACAACAGCAGGGGCCCCAGGGCTCATGCTGGAAGGGCAGCGTGCTCAAACGGCAATGCGTTTCGGGGAGAACTAGCATTAGCCAGGCAAGTGTCTCGACCCTAAACGGGAATCTCCTGCTCCCTCCATCCCTAGGGGAACCTGTTTGATTTCCTGCGGCTGACCGGTTGGCGAGGATCGAAGGTCTTCTACTTTGGCGACCACCTCTACAGTGATCTGGCAGTGAGTGCTCAGAGGGGGCCAAGATGGGGAGAGCGGCTGTGTGGATAGACAGCAGTGGCGAGGGTGTGGGGCGGGGCGGGGGGCGGGGGATCCCCTCTCGGTCCTGTGGGAAACTTCATTGAGCACAGAGGAGTGCCAAGAAAGGCCTTGCCTTTTCTTCACTCTGCTTCACTACCGCTTTCTCCAAGGACCTAATGCTTCGTCATGGCTGGCGTACTGGGGCTATCGTTCCAGAGCTGGAGACGGAGACCAAGATCGTCAACACAGAGCAGTATTCTCAGTCCCTGACGTGGCTACAAGCCCTCACTGGCCTGCTGGAACGTATGCAGGTCAGTGCTTTTCCTCTGGCTGCTTCCTTGGGACCGAGAGTGGTGGAGCTAGGCCAGGAAATTGCTTCGGCCACTTGGAAGTGTGTCTGGGTTAAGTACTGGAAGCCGGAGGCGTCTCTGCTCCCTTTTGGGTTGGGGCCCTCCGTCTCCCGCTCGTCGTCTCGCTGAGGCCTTTTGGGCCCTCTCGCTTGCCCTTCGGAGGGACGTCGGGGGTCGGGGCCCACTGTGGCAGGACTTAAAGGGAATGTTTCCTTTTCGCTCGTTGCCCAGATGTTCCGGGATTCAGAGTCCCAACAGGTGCTCCAAGACTGGATGAAGGAGAGGCAGGAGATGAGGTGTGTTGGCTTCCCCAGGGTGGGAGGGAGGTGCTTGAGTGGATTGGCTCACAGGCCACGTGGCCTCCCGAACACAGTCACACAAGGCCTAGAGGCCTGGCCCCTGACCCCACAGCTGCCCTTCTCCCTCCTCTTTACGTTGGGCCTTCAGTTCAGCTCAGGAATGTGCCAGCCTCCTGGAAAACAGGCCAACCCCCGCCCCCAGAGACTTGCGTTGCAGGCCATAGGGACGGGTTGAATTTCCCAGCCGTGCTCCAGGTTTTTGGTGTCCTGCTGGCGCCTCTCTCTTGGCCTGTGTCTGTCAGCCCTGTGTGAAGGGACATGCACTGGGGGACCTGGACCTTTGAGTTTCACCTTAACCCCCCCCCCAAGGACCTTGCCCACTGGGGCTGGAGGGCTGCAGCACTCTCACTCTCACCTTTTCCCCAGGGCTGTCACCAAGAACTTGTTCAACCCGCAGTTCGGCAGCATCTTTCGAACTTGCCACAACCCCACCTACTTCTCCCGCCGGCTCTGCCGCTTCTCAGACCTCTACATGGCTTCCATCAGCTGCCTGCTCAATTACGACCTGCGCTACACCTTCTTTCCCCGCCGTACCCCTCTGCAGCACGAGGCCCCGCTCTGGATGGACCAGCTGTGCACGGGCTGCATGAAGACCCCCTTTCTGGAGGAGATGGCCCATATTCGCTAGGGCGCGGGTTTCTACCGGAGGGG